>NW_016822715.1:62765-268147 GCF_001698545.2 Rhinopithecus bieti | reverse complement strand
GTCGCTGCCGCGGCTGGCAGCGGCGACAGCAATCCCCGCGTGACGCCCAGCGCTGGGGGCTTCGCAGACCGCGCTCGCGCGCGTGACGCTGCCGTTGACCCGCAAAAGGAAGCCGGGAACTTGGCCATTGGAGCGGGATCTCCCCATTTTACAGAGGCCAAACCAGATTCCGAGAGGGTGGGCAACTTCCTCAAAAGCCCCAGCCTGTCCTTGGGAACGTCACTGGTGAACCCAAGTCCTCACTCTTCTCCAGAATCTGTGATAATCAAAGGCACGTTAGATTTCCATAGGAACATACAAGTCTGTAGTACGTGGCTCCCTGCCTTCCCTGGGAGGTTGTTGGTCAGTACTGTCCTACCTGTTTGTATCACCAAAAGGGGGTGTCTCCTGTTAAAGTAATAATTACACACACACATACACAACATTTTTGGAAAAGAAAATTCTAGAAGACAATGAAATTACCTGTAATCCATCCAGGAAGTAACTTCAGTTAACATTTTTTTATGTTATGAAATGTTTATAACATAACATAACATAAAAATATTTATAACATTTAAGTCAGTGCACAGATTGGTATTTTTAATGGTTTATTCTTCCTGCTATCTTGTAAACTACTTTCTTTTAGCTTAATAATTTGCAAGGAGTTCCACATCATTAAAAACTTCCAACAGCATCATTTGGGTCCATTGTTCAGTTGCACCATAAATTAGAATCGATTAGTGTTAGACATACAGGTTGTTTCTTTTTGTATTACTAATATTAGAAACAATGCTGTGATTGCTATGTGAAACTTCAGTGTAGATAAATCTTTGCTCTAAAATTGCTTATTTTCTTAGAATAAATACCTCAAGGAAATTGTGCTAGGTGAAGGGGAGTTTCCAATTTTGTTAAATATTGCCAAAAAATTACCTGCAAGGAGGTGTCTTCAATCTATATTCCCATCTGCAATGAGAGTGCCTGTTTCCCAGCACTCTTGCCAACACACACTGTTGTCCAACGTTTCTATCTTTGTCCATCCAAGAGGTTAAAAAGAGTGGCATCACTATGCCACCAGTTTTAATCTGCTCTTGGAAGTGGTTGTACAAATGTACAGTCCTACCAGCTTGTGTACCTTTTCCCCAGCAGCCTCACCAAACTAATTTTTTAATTATGAAAATGTTAAGCATACAAAATAAGTGTAGAAAATATAGAATTGAACACGTCTGTATACAATTTATACTTGAGAAATAAAACAGTACTAACATTTTCGAGACCCTCTTTTTTTTTTTTTTTTTTTTTGAGACGGAGTCTTGCTCTGTTGCCCAGGCTGGAGTGCAGTGGCCAGATCTCAGCTCACTTCAAGTTCCGCCTCCCAGGTTCATGCCATTCTCCTGCCTCAGTCTCCCGAGTAGCTGGGACTACAGGCGCCCACCACCACGCCCGGCTAATTTTTTGTGTGTGTATTTTTAGTAGAGACGGGGTTTCACCGTGTTAGCCAGGATAGTCTTTTGAGACCCTCTATGTGTCCTCTGCCAGATCTCATACCTAGGCATTTATGCCTCTTTCCAGTTTTTCTTGATTACAATGTTGCAGGGGAGCTGAAAGTCTTCCAACACTCTAGCTCAGTAATTACACTGCACTGTTAAATATTGCCATCTTATTATCCAAAATGCACATGCCCATTTACACTCCCCTCAGCGGGTTTTATCATGATCAGATTTTTTTTTTTAAAGGTCTCACTATGTTGCCCAGGTTGGTCTCAAATTCCTGGGCTCAAACAATCCTCCCACTTTGGCCTCCCAAGGTACTGGGATAATAGGTGTGAGCCAACATGTCCAGCCAGATTTTTTAAATTTCTGCCTATCTAATGAGTGTGAAATATTAGATCCTTTTTGCTTAATTTATGTTACAATGATAACATATGTTTCAAGAACATTGGATAACCTTTTCTGAGGATTGTCATTCATATCCTTTGGCCTTTTCCATGAGCGCTGTTTATAAAATCTGGGCCAAATCCTTTCTTGGTTATATCCATGCCAAATCTCTTCTCCAAGTTTAAGATTTGTATTTTCCATTTTGTTTATGATATCTTTAATCTACCAAAGGGTTTTAAAAAATATTTTAATGTGGTTAAATTTATTGATCTTTTGTTTACGATTTGTGCTTCTGGCATTGTGTTTAAGAAATCTTTTCCTGACCTGAGATCATAAAATATTATCCTTCATTTTCTTCCAAAATTTTTAAAGTCATGCTTTTTCATATGTTGGTCTATAATCCATTTAAATATGGTTTAATGTAGTGATCTTATTTTTTCCATATGGATAACCATTTTTTCCAATGTTGCTTGCTAAAAGTCCTTCTTTCCCTACTGATTTAAAATGACATCTGTGCTTTATACAAATTTCTATGTACGAGTGGGCCTGTTTCTAGACTCTATTCTGCCTCTCTTTGTGCTAATATCACACTTTCTTATTACTACAATTTAAGTCTTGCTGTGGTGGGAGTGAGTGAGTCCTCACATGTTGAACTTCATCTTCAAAATTGTTCTGGTGGCCAGGTGCAGTGGCTCACGCCCGTAATCTCAGCACTTTGGGAGGCCCAGGTGGGTGGATCACTTGAGATTAGGAGTTCAAGACTGGCCTGGGCAACATGGTGAAACCCGGTCTTTACTAAAAATTCAAAAAAATAACAAATACAAAACATAGCCAGGCATGGTGGCTTGGGCCTGTGGTCCCAGCTATTCGGGAGGCTGAGGCAGGAGGATCACTTGAGCCCAGGAGGTCCATGCTGCAGTAAGCCGAGACTGTGCCACTGCATTCCAGACTGGGTGACAGAGCAAGACCGTGTATCAAAAAAAAAAAAAAAACTGTTCTGGCATTCTTGGTTCTTTGCTTCTACCTTATATAAATTACATAAATTTATGAACCTCCAAAAAAAAAGCTCATTTGAATTTTAGTAAGGAATAATAATTTGCAGTTTATAAGTTGCCTAAAATCAACATCTTTAGAAGTCAGTTCTACAAATTCCCCATGCGCTCATATTGTGTATCTTTCCATTTATTTAGGTCTTCAAGGATGTTTTAAATTTTATATATATATTATACATTATGATATAGTACCTAGGTTTTTCACATCTTTTGATTTCTTCCTGGATACCTTCACATTTTGGGTTGCTACTTTCATATATATATCTTTTAAACTATATTTTCTAGGGGTCCATAGCCAGTGAGTAGAAACTTCATTTCTTATTAATGTTAACAATGTGTTCTTAGACTTTCCATCAAGTCACTTGTTGAATTATGAATTACTTAGAGGGTTTTTTAAAAAAATTTCCTGATATATGGTTTGGTTTTTATTTTGCTACTGGTGTCTAACAGTTGACGTTGCTCAAGAACAGTCTGTATGATTCTTTGTTGCATATCAAGGATTGCTTTGTAGCCTCACAAGTGATCTTTTGGTAAGAGTAGCAGGTACTTGGAAAGAAAGGTCTTTTTGATCAAGTTTGTTATGGTGTTGCTCAGATCTTCTATATCCTTTCTGTAATCATCAACTACCAATTACTGAAAGAGATGTGTTAAATTATCTCCTGTGACTACAGAATTGTCCATTTATTTCTGAAATTTTACCATTTTTTGGCTTGGTATAATTTGATGCTATGTTTTAGTGTCTGCAAGTTATGTTTTCCAGTGAATTGTTCCTTTTCTCTTCATTTATTTGACTTTTTTTTTTCTAATATTCCTTTTGCTTGAAATACAACTTTGTCTACCTTTTTTTTTTTTTTTTTTTTGAGACGGAGTCTCGCTCTGTCACCCAAGCAGGAGTGCAGTGGCACAATCTTGGCTTACTGCAACCTCCACCTCTCAGGTTCAAGCAATTATCGGCCTCAGCCTCCCAAGTAACTGGGATTACAGGCACCCATCACCATGCCTGGCTAATTTTTGTATTTTTAGTAGAGATTCACCATGTTGGTCAGGTTGCTCTCAAACTCCTAACCTTGTGATCTGCCCACCTCAGCCTCCCAAAGTGCTGAGATTACAGGCGTGAACCACCATGCCCGGCTTGTTTACTCTCAATATTACCATCCTCTGCCGCTTCCTTTCTCTGGATTAATTTTTTGCTGGCATTTTCCATACTTTTACATTCAACATTTCTTTGTCTTTACATTCTAGTGTGTCCTTTTTAAAGTATATTGTTAGATTTTCTTCTATCCAGTATGACTGACAATCTATCTTGCTAATTGAGGGTTGAATTTTACTTACTTTGTGAATTCTGCTGTATTAGGATTTATTTTGGTCATTTTGCTTTACACTTTATGCTTAACCTGATTTTTCTCTGCCTCTTCCTTTCTTGCATCTTTTTATTGACCATTAAAAAAAATATTTTACGGCGGGGCGCAGTGGCTCACACCTGTAATCCCAGCACTTTGGGAGACTGAGGCAGGCGGATCACAAGGTCAGGAGATTGAGACCATCCTGGCTAACTTGGTGAAACCCCGTCTCTACTAAAAATACAAAAAATTAGCTGAGCATGGTGGCGGGTGCCTGTAGTCCCAGCTACTCAGGAGGCTGAGACAGGAGAATGGCGTGAACCCAGGAGGCGGAGCTTGCAGTGAGCCAAAATCATGCCACTGCACTCCAGCCTGGGCGACAGAGTGAGACTCCATCTAAAAAAAATAAAAAAATTAAAAAATATATATTTTAGCCCAGGCATGTTGGCTCATGCCTGTAATCCCAGCACTTTGGGAGACCGAGGCAGGCGGGTCACATGAGGTCAGGAGTTTGAGACCAAACTGAACAACATAGTAAAACACCATCTCTACTATAAATAAATAAAATTAGCTGGGTGTGGCGGCACGTGTCTGTAATCCCAGCTACTCAGGAGGCTGAGGCACAAGAATCACTTGAACCCAGGAGGGTGCAGTCAGCCAAGACTGTGCCACTGCACTCCAGCCTGGGCGACAGAGCCAGACTCGGTCTCAAAAAATAAAATAAAATAAAATATGTATTCTATTGTGTTCTCTCTACGGGTTTGGAAGTCACGAATACTATTTCTCTTCTTATGTGATTACCTTTTTATAATTTTTAAGAAGCATACTCGATTTAATAAATGCTAGAGTTAATTAACATTGCCACCCTTTACCCTAAAATGCCCAAATGCCCACACTCTGCCCATCTCATCTACTATTATGACCAGTACCCTCATTCCACTTTGTTTTTATACTCCCTAAGCAGTCTTTTTTTTACCTTAGATATTTGTTGAAATTTATCTCATATTGTACATCTCACTGCTTCTTTCTTGGGTCCATTCCTTCGGAAGTGTATTCTTCATTCTTTTAGCTAAGGTCTTCAAGTGGAAAATGCTCTCTGTTTTTGTCTGAAAATGTTTATTTTGCCATATCCTTGAATCATAGTGTAGTTGTAAGTTGACAGTTATTTCTTCTCAGCACTCGAATATATTATTCCATTGGTCTTCTGGCTTCTATCGTTGCTATTGCAAAGTTCCAGACAACCTGATAACTCATTCCTTTGTAGGCAATGTTTTTGTCTTTGAGAGCTTCTAAGATCTTGGTGTTTCTACTTGGTCTTTTTTTTTTTTTTGAGATGGAGTCTTGCTCTGTTGCCCAGGCTGGAGTGCAGTGGTGTGATCTCGGCTCACTACAACCTCTGCCTCCCAGGTTCAAGCAATTCTGGTGCCTCAGCCTCCTGAGTAGCTGGGACTACAAGCACATGCCACCACGCCCGGCTAATTTTTGTGTGTGTTTTTAGTAGAGATGGGGTTTCGCCATGTTGGCCAGGCTGTTCTCGAACTCCTGACCTCAGGCGATCCACCCACCTCGGCCTCCCAAAGTGCTAGGATTACAGGGGTGAGCCACCACACCTGGCTGGTCTTCTTTTAGTTATACTGTGTTGTGTCCGGTAGAGGATTTCATGTTATTTAACTTGCTGTGGTTCATAACTTTCACTAGTCCTCATTTATCATGTCTTGAACATCTAATAGGTGTGGTTGGTCCTTCACAGTCCACACTCGTTGTCAGTAAGCCCTTCCTCTGCATGTTCTGTCTCTTCATCTCTCTGCACTGGCTTCTGAAGATTCCTCAGATCTTTCTTTCCATTCATTAGTTATTTATTTGGTAATATATAATCTTTGACTTAACATAGTAAGCTTTAAATGATTTTTAAATTTCTGAGTTATATTTGATTTCTTATTTAGCTCAGTCTAATCTTTTTGGTGATGTCTTATTCTGTTATGTTCTTTATTATTATTCTGCTTCTTTTATGACTTCTCATTTTAAACATGCTTATTTTTAATCTACCTGATAATCATATTTTATCTGAAGTTGTTGGCGGTTTCATATTGCTTTTTGTTTTGTTCACTAACTATTGGTTTTGGGGATTTTTTTTTTCATGTGTATGGTAGTTGGGGTTTTTTTGTTTTTTGTTTTGTTTTGTTTTGGTTTGGTTTTGTCCCAAAGACTGGAGTGTGGCAGCACAATCTTGGCTCACTGCAACCTCTGCCTCCCGGATTCAAGTGATTCTCCTGTCTCAGCCTCCCAAGTAGCTGGGAGCCACCACGCCCGGCTAAGTTTTGTATTTTTAATAGAGATGGGATTTTACCATGTTGGCCAGGCTGGTCTCGAACTCCTGACCTCAGGTGATTCGCCCACCTCAGCCTCCCAAACTGCTGGGATTACAGGTATGAGCCACCATGCCAGGACTGTATGGTAGTTTTTAATTATAAGTTAATCTTTAATTGGGACTTCATGTGAGGGTATGCTAGGAGGCCTAGGATGGGTGTATGGCCTCCCAGAAAGGTTTTATTTTTGTTTCAACCAGGTTCCCAAAGATATTATCAGCATGTGGCAGCACTTCGTATTAATTTCTTGGTGGGACATGTCTTAGACCACTCTAGTAATATACATTTTAATATCATATCCATGTGAGGGCACATTAATTATTATACATTAATTTTAAGGGGAGCTTTTTTTCTTTTTCTCAAGCAAGCTTCCCTGTCATCTCCCTGTGTAAGCAGGCAATGGTTTTCAGTTCATCCTTACACCAGGGTCTCAGTTCCAACTCCCTACTCTTCTGGGACCCAAGCCCCTTCTTGTGTGCCTGCTGGTCATGAAAGCCTAAGCTCCTTGATTTAATAAATTCTAAAGTGAATTCATATTCCAAAACCAGATTCCCAGCCTGGCCAACTGTCCTCCCCAACCTTACCCCCAGCAGCCCCAGGGGCAGCTCAGGTTGGTCATAGTTCTTCCTCCATTTTTGACCCTTCAGTGTTCCCTTACTTTTTTGCAGGTGCAGCTAGGCATTTAGTAGACTGGATTCAGCATTTCTAGAAATTTGCAACAGCTGTTTTTCATATTACATGGAAACCTATGTTGTTGAAAAATAGAAGTATCCAATCTGCTGCTCAATAACCTAAAAGCTTGCCGTCACAGGAACCCCTTCTTAACCCGCAGAGCTGAAACACCAAGGTATATTTTCACACATAGCATATACTTCGTCATGTCCTCATACTGAGTATGAAGAGATTTCTGATGAAGGCCATTCCTGAGGAAGCATTTTCAGGCTACCTTACCATAAAAAAAAAAGACAGTATTTCGCAGCATGTGTCTGGCATGGGAGTGGGAGTGGAAACTCAGTGGCTCTGAGTCCTGACTTGGGTTCTTCCTTGAAAGTATGAAATGAGCTTACCCGTATGTTGATCTTCGCTTTCAGTGAAAAGGGTTAAAAGAAAGGTGAATGCAGAGGAAGAACTTCTTGCCTTTCTGAAACCACTAGTTGTCACCTTCACGTTTTCTCTGCTGAGACTATAAAAAGAGAAAAACCCAAAATCATTAGAAAACATTGTGGTTACGCATTCTCACTGCCAAGGCAAGCATTTGGTAACCTTGCACAAAGACAAAGCTAGCCAGGGCCCCCTGCCTTTCTTCTGACCCTCAAACCTTCCTGTCTGATTGCAATTTGCATCACGGCCAGGGCTTCGTCGTTTAATTTCTCTCAGAGAGTGTCCCGACGGAGCGTGGCAGAACATTGTGAACCTAGACATTTGAGAAGCTGGTCAGAGTTTGGGGGCCAGGGGTGAAAGCTCTAGAATGTTTTATTAGTTCTCTCACCTGCCCATCCCAAGGCAGGGACTCATGGGGAACAGGTGTGGAGAGAGGGAAGTTTTAATTCACTATTAAACATTTACTAAGCAGCTGGTAAGTGGTGCATAAAAAAAGACCATTCTCAAGAAGTTTACACAGTAGAATACGGTTTCGTTTTTTTTCTGGAGTTGCAGAGGGGGAGCATCTCACTATGTTGCCCAGGCTGGTTTCTAACTCCTGAGTTCAACTGATCCTCCCACCTCAGCCTCCCAAAGTGCTGAGATTTCAGGCATGAGCCGCAGTGCCTGGCCACTGAATACCATTTCTCACAGTGGGCCTTGCTTGCCTCTCTGGAGTTCTACACAGTTTCTCTCTGAGGGTCTGTGGGGAGTGGGATGCGGGGGCAGAAGGTGGTTCTACAAGGAGGGAGAGAATTAGTGATGGGAGAATTCGGGGAAGGAGAGAGGATTAGTAGAAAAAGGAAATGAGAGTAAGGCATGCCCTTTAAGAAAAAGTCCCGAGGGAGGGGGGCCAGTAAACACGTTTCTGCTGTCTGCCTTAGACAACTGTCAGATGCTGAATGGATCATAAATAGGCAGAAAGAAGTTTGTGATGGGCTGAAAATACCTCACCTGATGACTGCTGCCAGCGATGGGGACAAAACCCATGGTACTCCCCAGACACCCAGCTCTCTCCACCCAGCCTCTGACTTCCTGGCTGGACTGATCTGCAGGATGAGGAAGTTCTGTAAAAGGGGAAGGCGGGGGTTCCCCTCTGCCCCAAGTGTGCCTTCTGAGCCTTCTTTCCAGAGAAGGGCTTTTGAGTAAAAGGAATGCACTTAACCTAGGCCCGCCCACGGACTACCGCAGCAGCTGCCCCTTGTTGAGCTCTGGCGGAGAGTCGAGCCTTGTGTGCTCAGTCCCTTCTGATTCTCCTCTCCCCAGCAACCCCAGTGGAGAGCTCTTATATGCTGGCCTCCAGGTCTCGGGTCCCCATTCCCACAACCCTTCCCTCAAGCCGGTAGAACCTTCGCGAACACCCTCCACTGCTCGCGGCGCTCCCCAGCTTTAAGACCTGAACACCCATGGGCCATTGGGAACCACAGAAGGACTGGAAGGAAAGCCCAAAGTGTGGCTATGTAAATTGTGTTTTTAAATAAAATTTCCCATCAGGTTTTTCCCTAAGGGCTACTTCTTAGTCACCCTGTACTTTCCAGCTATGGGCTTGTTTGTTCACTGAATGAACCAAATAAATAGAAATAACTCTTATTTCTCATACTTTTATCTTTGCTTTCTTTTTTTCTCTTAGAAACTAAAAGCCTGTAGAGAGAGTGCCCATCCTTTGCCAAGGAGGAAAGAGGGAGGTGAAACAATTCCTTTGCTGAACATGAGGAAGAAACCGCATAATCCAGCAAGTGGCACAAAAACAAAACACAGAGATATTGGTCTCAGGCTTGATTTGAGGCACTTTAGTGGAAAGTCTTTCCACAGGCACAACACAGTCCTTCAAGGACCATGTAAAGAGAGCATTTACTTTTTTTTTTTTTTTTTTTTTTTTTGAGACGAAGTCTCACTCTGTTGCCCAGGCTGGAGTGCAATGGTGTGATCTTGGCTCACTGCAACCTCCACCTCCCAGGTTCAAGCAATTCTCCTGCCTCAGCCTCCCAAGTAGCTAGGATTACAGGCACCCACCATCATGCCCGGCTAATTTTTGTAGAGACAGGGTTTCACCATGTTGACCAGGCTGAGCTTGAACTCCTGACCTGAGGTGATCCACCCACCTTGGCCTCCCAGAGTGCTGGGATTACAGGCCTGAGCCACCACACCAGGCTGCTTTTTTTTTTTTTTTTTTTTTTTTAATGGCAGGAATTTCTATGCTGAAATCTCCTACTTGTATGCTTCTTGCTGTACCTTTGAGCTTGCTTGTCCCTCTCTCTAGAAACTTCCTGCCCAGAATCACAGCCCAACTTCCTCATTCATTTCACCCAAGTGTGTTCAAATGTCACTCTTCCAAAAGAGTCCCTCTTGACCATCTATCTAAAAGATCTAAGCCCTGCACCCTCGCTGTACCTTGCCTTAATTTTCTCCCACAGCACTTTTCTCAATCTGACATTATCACACATATTTGTATGCCTATTTATATTTTGTCTCCTCCACTAGAATGGGGACGCCATGTCTTATTCACTTCCTTTAGTCTCAGGTCCAAGAATAGCACTGGGCATGTAGTAGGTGCTCAATAAATGTTTGCTGAATGGATGTATCAATGAAGACAGATGTACTTGAGATAAATATTGTGGCAATTTGCATTATCAGCTTTCATTTTCACGCCTCCTTGTTTTCATGCTGTGAAAGTTGAGGCCAAATGTTAAGTCAGGGGACCCGCACTTCCAACGTCAAGTTTGAGGGGTTCCCAAAGCCACCCTTGAGTGTGATAATACACTGAAGGGACTCACGAAGTGGCTGAAAGCTGTTATACTCATGGTTACTGTTTGTTACAGAGAAAGAATACAAATTAAAACCACCCGAGGAAGAGAAACCTAGGGCAGAGTCCAAGAGAGGTCCAATGTGGAGGTTCCAGGCATCCTCTTTTCATGGAGTCATGGACAGTGGTACCTCCTCCCAGCTGTGATGTGACAATATGCATGGAATACTGCCAAGCAGGGATGCTCACCTGAGCCTCGGTGGTCAGAGTTTTTATTGCAGCTCAATCACTACTGCCCACATGGCTGACATGATTCTCTAGTTCCTCCAAAGGCAAAGCAGACATCACTACCTCCACCAAATGCCTCCATTGCATATCATATTTTTAGACTGTCAAGTGGTCAGTGCCCCTAGACAAAGACATTTCTATCAGTCTTGATATTCCAGGAGCCTAGGGGTTACCTCCCAGTAGTGAAGGGCAAAGGTCAGACCTCTCTTTGGGTGAAGTTAATTCTTGACTCACACATGCCTTATAAATTTGCTGTGCCCTTAAGCTGTGGGTGGGAATAACTCCCCCAGCTCTTGACTTTGGGTTTGTCTCATGAGCAGTGCAAGATCAGAGGTAACCAAGTCCGTGCACATTTGTGTCTTTTCATAATGTCGGACTTTTATTGATGCTATTTCAATCACAAAAGCCACTAGCTACATCAAATCCCCAAGGAGGCAATTCTCATTAGTACTTCCTGTTCACTGGGCAGTCAGAGTCACAGGCATACAGGCTGAAGCCACTCCACAAGTCAGTCTATATTGCAAATTATACATAATAGTACACCTAATCAATATATAAATGTTACGGGTTAAACATCTAAAACAAACAAAATAACATTTACCATCAAGAGAAAATAAATGGGAAAAAAGGATTAAGAACCAGCCCATGAAGAGCAACAGAGACAAAAAGAATCTCCTGGGCTGGGCCAGGCAGTCCAGTGGTCTTGCGAGGAACACCTTTGATGTGGGTAGAGCCTTTTATGGAAGATGCCAGAGCCTTTCATGGCAGATGCCAAGGAGCTTACCTCGAGTGACAGCAAGACAGTGTTGATTAAGACAGCTGTTTCAGCCAGGTGTGGTGGCTCATGCCTGTAATCCCAGCACTTTGGGAGGCTGAGGCGGGTGGATTACTGGAAATCAGGAGTTCGGGACTAGCCTGGCCAACATGGTGAAATCCCATCTCTACTAAAAATACAAAAATTAGCTGGACATGGTGGCACATGCTTGTAATCCCAGCTACTCAGGAGGCTGAGGCAGGAGAATTGCTTGAACCTGGGAGGCAGAAGTTGCAGTGAGCCAAGTCTGCGCCACTATACTGCAGCCTGGGCAACAAGAGTGAAACTCCTCTCAAAACAAAACAAGACAAACAAACAAAAAACCACTGTTTCAAGTGCTGAAGTCCTGCTCCTGCCCTTTTTATGGCTGCAGTGTCCTCTAGTGAAGAATGATAGTGGAAGATTGTGCTTATTTTTGTCCTTATCTGCTTGAATGCAGTCTTTATTGAATAATTTATTTATTACGCAAAATATCTTGTCCCTGTTGGCAAGTGCCCTATGAAACGTAAGATGGAGTTTTTTTCTAAGATTGAGTCACTTATGTCAAGGGTGCTTTATACAGTTTGTAGTGTGACTTCTTGCTCATGGAATGAAGCACAAATCAAGGTGTATTAATTCCACTTTCTCTCCTTCATCTCTACCATCATCATGAGAAGAACAGGTCCAGCCTAGCCCATTAGTGCCAGGAAGAAGATGAGAAACATGTGGTGCAAAGCCACCCCACCCCCAGTCTGAACCCAGCCTAGAGTCAGCCTTCATCTCATGGGCCAACTATCTGAACTCCACAAATGCCTTCTGCTATATGCTGCTGAGATTTTGTGATTGGTTTTTAAGCAGCATTATCATGGGTATAATTAACTAATAAAGGCATCAAACCCTTAAGGACCACTTATATTTTTCTATAAGTTTGCTGATCCTATTAGAACTCCTTTGGCTTTCATAGAAACAGGGTAGCTTGAGAAAATGCGCACAAGTTGACGAAGTTTGGATGAAAGCAGGTGATGAGGGAGGAAGCTTGCAAGGTCTAAAGCAGTGATTGCAAACACAGTTACCTACAGGGGCAGGAGGGTTATGTGAGGGAACAAAGAAAGCCTGACAATAAATGTGATCCATGTGAGAAGAAAAGCAATAGAGAAGTGAGGACTATGGCAAACTGAACAGTAATCGCCCATCTAAGAGAAGCCACCACTTAGCTCCCACCAATTGTTGCTAATAGGAAAATGTTAACCAGTGTCAAATCTTTCAAGCTTTTATTTTCAGAGAAGTGGATATAGATATTACATGAAATCTCTTAAATGCTGCAAATGGTTGATTTTTGTTCAAAACACTGTTGCAAGACAAACCAAACACACCTATGGCTGTCTGTATGCAACTTCTCATTTGTGTCATGATGTACAGCATCTGGTGGCAGCAGGCTTGTCTGGGACCTTAAGGAGAGGACCCTTGACGGCCAGGGTCAGCATGAGATGACCAGTTGCCTTGTGTGCAGCTGGGTGATGGGTTTTAGTTCGGAGAGGAAAAATCATGCAAAGCGGAGAGCAGGCATAACAAGTGGATACCAAAGACAAATTTCTCCACCATTATTTGTCCCGTGGCTGTTCCTATCACATCTTAATGGAGCCACTTGAGGGTTCTGAAATTATTGGTTAACAGTTTTCGATGGTGGGGGTGTAACACCCATAATAATCAGGCAAGAAGCAAAGTAATTTACATGCATCACTCTCCGTAGGGTGCTGCAGAATGTTTCAGGAATTCAAGCGACATCAGCGGCAGCACAACATAAGTAACCTCTGCCTAGGGCTCAGGGGCAAGGTGGAAGGTGCTAACATAGCCCCTCCATATGCTCGCCCCTCACTAGGTATTGCCCCAAACACTGACCTTCCACCGTGTTTGCAGAATTTTGCTCTTCGAAACAGAAAAGAAAGAGGTGGGCTTCTTTTCCGTTGGTGACTAACAGCTATGGACATCAGCACCTACTCTTTTTTCTAAGGTGGAATGCAGCTGTAGACACAGTAGAGCTGTCAGTAAGTCCTACAACTGCCTTTCGAGGTGTTTATTCTCCAGTAACTGGTCCTGATGTGAGCTTCTGTCTACTCTGCAGGTGCAAGAATTATTCCTGAGACAAGTCACTTGTAACCTGATATTTGTTTAGCACCAGGTTGTTGCTTGCTCTTCATTTCCTTACTGTCTTGTAGCCCCGGGGACGCTGCAGACATGATGGCTCTGAGGAAGGCCAGGGAAGGTCTCCCCCACATGCGCAGACCTGAAAGCAGCTGCCGGCAGGAACAGCAGAAATGACAGAACATTTATCTCTTCCTGCAATGGGAACAAGGCCACTTCATATGCAAAAGCACCTAAGCTTGCCTAAGGGTTTTATTTTTAAGAATGTATATCAGCAGCGCCACTGAAAGCACATTCTACTGGTACCAGTAAGACAAAAGAAACAAACATCCACTGAGTGATACTCACCAGACATACACATCACACCATTTAATCCTGATGATGATTCTGATGGGTGATATTAAAATGTCCATTAGTACACATGAGGAAATTGATGCCCAGATATCCCTGACCCAAGAGACCACTGTTAGATATGGTAGGCATACATCTTGAACGTTCCAGATTTTGAGTACTGTGTTCCACAATACACCTTCTCCCCTCGTGGGATGTCACTGTGTCATGAGGCCAGTGAGGAGCCCCCTATCCCCATGCTCTTTTAATATCCTACAGAATTTTTATAAGGTATTCTATAAATGCCCTCTAGGTACCACAGGTGAGCATCAAGCCAAAAGGGAAGAGTTGAGTTCAACATTGTCTCCGGTCACTTCCATGATAGGGAAGCAAACAATTGAAAGCTCCTTGACAACGGTATTGTCAGTAGCTTACATGAGAAGATGATGATGTCGCAAAGGTAAAGGCAGCCTTTCTCATGTCTTATGTCTAGCCGAATAGACCTTCCCTGAAGATTCAAACATGATATCACAGTCAACTCTCTACCATTCCAAAGATAGGTTTGTGTGGGGACACAAATCCAGAAAGTAGATCTGTACAAGGAGGCCAGCCTGCCAGGAAAGAGAGAGGTCAGGTGTCTGGTAGCAGAAGCCAAGATCTCATCAGGCTCTGAGTGTGGTCATTTGGTCCAAGAAGGAGTGGGGCAGGCAGTGAGGGTGTGAGGAGGGCCCAGGAAGGCAGGAGACCAGCATCAGGGATGTGAGAGTGTGTGCCAGGGGCTAAGACTGGGGACAGGAAAGTCAGGCAGGGGAGCGAGGTCAGACCCCTGACCCTAAGGACTCGTAGCAACTAAGCCAGAGTCAGGCAGGACCAAGACCACCCAGCTGAGCCAGAGGACTTCCCACGGGGTCCCTGCCTGGGTCAGACTCAGTCCCCAAGACCCCAAGCTGATTTTGATAGCCTTTATTTATCAAAGGACTGGAATTTAAATAAAATACTTTATTTATCCATTGGCTGGCATTTTTTTTAAAACGGTGTTTGGGTTCAAAACATGTTCTCTAAGTGATGAGACTCCTTTATCCCACCCACGACCTCAGGTTACTGAGCAATAGGAAGGTCCTGGGCTGCTGCCTGTGTCTGGATGAGAAGAGCTGCAACTCCAGGTCTGTGCATTTGAGGACATGCCTCTATGAGGGTGGGTATATGTGTGGTTGTGGACATACGGATATGTGTGTGTGTCTCTCTGTGCATGTTTGTGTATGCATGTTTCCTCAAGATCTGAGGCATCTCTTGCAGATGGGGGTTCAGGACTGGTAATCCCCAAGCATCACTTCTCTCTCTGTGAGCAGAGGAACTTGGAGGAATGGGTGAATGTCTCCAACCTCACCTCTGTCACCACTACCCTCTTCCCCAATGATCAGACCCTGTCCATCAACCTTGGAACCCAGTCCTGAGACTAAGAGCTGGTGGTGGGACCTTGCCTCTCCTTCACACAAAGACCTCCTGAGACATGGCATGGAAACAGAGGTGGCTTTTCTCCCCTGTTCTCCTCTCCTGCCTGTGTGAGCATAGGTCAGGGGATCCCAAGTTCAGGGCACACTTTTTTTCTACCCCAAAAAGATGGATGTCAATTTCCAAATTATTATTATACAACTATGACTTAAAAAATGAATCTAGCCAAGTGCAGTGGCTCACGCCTATAATCCCAGCACTTTGGGAGGCCGAGGCAGGAGGATCATCTGAGGTCAGGAGTTCAAGATCAGCCTAGTCAACATGGCGAAACCCCATGTCCACTAAAAATACAAAAAAAAACAAAAAAAAAGAAAGAAAATTAGCCAGGCGTGGTGGCATCTGACTGTAATCCCAGCTACTTGTGAGGCTGAGGCAGGAGAATTGCTTGAACCCAGAAGTCGGAGGTTGCAGTGAGCCAAGATTGTGCCACTGCACTTCAGACTGGGCAACAGGAGCAAAACTGTCTCAAAAAAAAAAAAAAAAATCTGGCCTTTATTTCTAACATCTTAACTGGTCATAGATTATCATCTTTAATTCTTAGTAAATATCCGGCTCTTACATCCCATACACACCATTTGTCACCTCATACATGGACCCCATCCTAAGTCCATTAATTATTTCTGCTCCCTGAAAGACTGATTTCCTTGATACTATCTATTTTCCCTTCAGAACGACCGGGGACCCTTCCTTCCTAGGGACCCCAGGTAAGATCACCCTAAGCGGCACAGCCAAAGGAACACTGGAGTCACCGGTTAAATAGGGCTCGTTAGGAATGTGTTACCTTCCGAAGGTGCTCAGGTTAAGTTCACCTGGCAGGGATACCTACAGTCTTCAGAATCTGGCTTCAAATGTTTTGGGATTCTCAGGAAGTCTGGATGGAAAAGGAAGCTCAAAGTAGGAGGATGTTTCTCAACCCTTGCTCGCTCTTGGAGAAAGAGCTGAGGCTTTGATTTGGGACCTAGGGCAGGTTGCTCAGGTAGGCAGGGATCCCTGTGGTTTGATCCAGGTTTTTGCCTATTTGACTCTTTCAGGGTCGAGGCTCTGAGTTCCATTATGACACTGAATATACTCTTCATTCATCTGGTCTACACTGCAGAGGAATCCCAGGCTCTTTTCACAATGAAATTCATGCCAGTCTTTCATAAAGGGCTTTCTATGATCGCCCTCAAGGTTCTCTGCCTCTGGGTTTTAAGAAATGATAAGCTCTATAGACAAACCTCTTAGACTTAGACTTCACAACTAAATCCAATCCTGGAAGGTTACCGGGGAAATAGACTGAAAAGGGGTGTGGGGAGATTTCTGGGAGTGTTAGGACTAGGACTTCCTGGTGCTGCAATTCTGCGGGTCCTTGAAGAAAGATTGATTCAGATGCTGCTGTCTACCTGCTCTCATCTACATGATGATGATGCTACCGCAGTCATCTCTAGCCTTCCAGCCACTGCCCCTATTCATCACGAGTTCAGGATCTGGCTCACTGTCTCTCTGCCACCACCACTATCATCATAACTACAAAGATGACCCACCCTACATTCTGGCCCTTCTGTTTCTTGTCTCCTTGTTGACATCTTTTCTTCTATCCCACTTTATCTACCCACTCCCAGAGTGAAACCCTGTCTCAAAAAAAAAAAAAAAAAATTCTATCTGAACAAGGAGTGGTTCTACACTGAATTAGTATGCACTGTGAAGCCCCTATAATGAAAACAGTGTGGTACTAACTGATAAAAATACAGAAAGATCAATTAAATAAAATAAAAGTCAAGAAATAGATCCAAATGCTTATAAAATCCAGGTTATGTAAAGGTGCTATCTCCAAATATCCCCAAATCACTGAGGCAAAGATAGTCTTCTTAATACAGGGCACTCAAACAACTGGATAGTCATTTTAAAAAAATAAAATAAATTAATATCTATTTCTCACACTATCACAAGAATAATTGCCAAATGAATCAGAGACCTAGATGCAAAATGAAACTATACAAGTACTAGAATAGAACATGGGTGAACTCCTGTATAATCTGGATAGGAAAAGATTTTTTAATATGACCAAAATCCAGAGGCTACAAAGGAAAGACTGGTAAATATCACTACAAAAAAAAAAAAAAAAACCTTTTTTTAAAAAAGGCATAAACATAGTCAAAACATGATGACTGTGTTTTGACTGACAGAAAATTATTTGCAGATGCTGATCATAAGGTTTTAAAATTTTAAAACTTCTAAAATTGAGAAAAGACCAAAATCCTAAAGAAAATAGACAAAATACATGAACAGATAATTCATTAAAAGAGAAATAACACTGGTCCTTAAACATACGAAAATGTGTTCAAATTTACTTATAGTAGGACTGGGCACAGTGACTCACGCCTGTAATCCCAGCACTCTGGGAAACTGAGGGATGCAGATCACCTGAGGTCAGCAGTTGAAGACCAGTCTGGTCAACATGATGAAACCCCGTCTCTACTAAAAATACAAAAAGTAGCCAGGCGTGGTGGTGGCAGGCACCTGTAATCTTAGCAACTAGAGAGGCTGAGGCAGGAGAATCGCTTGAACCCGGGAGGCGGAGGTTGGTTGCAGTGAGCCGAGATTGCACCACTGCACTCCAGCCTGGGTGGCAGAGTGAGACTCTGCCTCAAAAAAAAAAAAATTACTTATAGTAAAATGTAAATTAAATGCACATTTTTAACTCATCAATTGGCCAAAAAAAAAGTTCAAAAGCTTAACAATACGCACTGTTGGTCAGGCTAAGGAAAAAGACTCTCTGGTACATTGCAGGTGGGACTGTGATATGGTACAACTCCTGTGGAGATGAACTCAGTTACATCTAACAAAACCATGTATGCATGTACCCTTCCACCCAGCAATTCCACTTCTGTAAATTTGCCCCAAATATATCCCTTTCACTATGTAAAAATACAAATGCCCAAGGTTATTCATTGCAGCAATTTTTTATAATTGCGAAATATTGGAAGCTACCTAAATGCCTAAGTATAGAGTACTGAATAAAATATTGTACACACACGCAATGAGGTACTAAGCAGATATAAAAGTATGTGGAAGATCTCTGTGAAATGATATGGAATGATTTCCAGGAGACGGTATTGTGTGAAAAGGAAAGGTACAAAAGAGTATGTAGAGTGTGATATCTTTTGTGATGAAAGAAGGGAAATAATAAGACTTGAGTGTTCTTTTTTTTTTTTTTGAAACAGAGTCTCGCTTTGTCGCCCAGGCTGGAGTGAAGTGGCACAATCTCTGCTCACTGCAAGCTCCACCTCCTGGGTTCACGCCATTTTCCTGCCTCAGCCTCCCAAGTAGCTAGGACTACAGGCGCCCGCCGCCATGCCAGGCTAATTTTTTGTTTTATATTTTAGTAGAGATGGGGTTTCACCGTGTTAGCCAGGATGGTCTCAATCTCCTCACCTCTCTGGTCCGCCCACCTTGCCTCTACAAAGACAAGCTTCTTGAGCTTCTCTCTACAAAAAGAAACACGGGAAGAAAATCCAAAAGTCTTGTACTTGTTTTCCTCTAAGGAGTGTGAGGGAATAGGATGGAAAAAACATAGGATGGACTGATGCTTCTCTAAGCATGTTTTTCTTTTTTCTTCTTTCTTTCTTTTTTTTTTTTTTTTTTTTTGAGTCGGAGTTTCGCTTTTATTGCCCAGGCTGGAATGCAATGGTGTGATCTTGGCTTGCTGCAACTGCTGCCTCACAGGTTCAAGCAATTCTCCTGCCTCAGCCTCCCAAGCAGCTGGGATTACAGGCGCCCACGACCACACCTGGTTAATTTTTGTACTTTTAGGAGAGGTGAGATTTCACCATGTTGACCAGGCTGGTCTTGAACCCCTGACCTCAGGTGATCTGCCTGCCTCGGCCTCCCAAAGTGCTGGGATTACAGGCATGAGCCTCCACACCCAGCCTGAGCATGCTTTTCTATATTGTTCTGACTTTCGAAAGCATCGTCACATTCTACCTGGCAAACAATAAAATTAAATCAACAATGAAGATTAACACCCAGTACTATTTGCTGTTCTTTGGGCAACCATGCCCTGCTTTTTTGGGGGAAAGCACTCATCCACATCCTCTTCCCATGTGTGTTTCATGGGCCTCACCCATATGTGGGGTGGGCATGTGACAGTCCTGGCCATTCGGAGTACCACATTTCTCTGGCCGTGGGGCCTGGCCTAGGAGTGGGCGCATAACACAACTGAGTCAGTGATTTGCCATAGTCTTTGGCTGCCACTGTTCAAAGAGAGACCACCTTCCTCTTTTTCCCTGCGCTAGCATCTGGGAGGTAGCAGATCTGGAGTAACCAGCAGCCTTCTTGGCATCATGTGGAGCCTTGAAATGAAGCCGAAATGGAAGGAAGAGAGCAGTGCTAAGAGGGGTACAGACCAGTTCCTGCAAATATTGTTCAAGCCCCTGGATCAAGCCCCTGCCCGTTTTAATGAATTGCATAAACTAATCATTTCAAGTTCTTGCCTATGCCTGCTTGAGTTAGGTTTTCTGTAACATGCATTCAAACCATCTCAATGGATACATTAGTTCAAACCTCTCCCGTTATTGGTGTGGAATCTGAGTCTCGGTAGAGTGAAAGCACAAGCCTAAAATCATGCTGGAGGATAATAGCAAGGGTGGCGCTAAGACTCAGAACCTCTGGCTCCAAGTTCAGATGACACAGTCAGTGTGGCAGACGGCCTTCACCCAGGGGACAGCTTATGTCCCAGGTGGAAGAGAAAGAGAGAGAAATCAAGCTAGGCCCCCTCCCGTGGCCTAATATGTCCCAGACCTCCAGACTCAGGGTTTATGAGAGTTGGATGAAGCTTCCGTTATTACAGGTGTCAGCCATCAAGATGTGCACTGAGGAAACTCAGCAACTGGGAAATCAGCCACATGGCAGCAAGATACATGGACTGGGAGTCAGAAGATGTGGGTCCAGACCCTGACATCCACCCACTTGCGCGGATGCATGGGCTTCTGCATGTGAAGGGAGGCTAATAATAGTGCTCCCGGGAGTTGAAGGACTGACGCTTTGGAGAGGCCTCTGTAAGCCAGCGTCCTCCCCCAGCAGTGCTCAGGCCTGGAGACAATCCACAGGCTGTTTTAATTGGCCACCACAGAGGTTTTTTTCAATGCAGAATTCTGCCTTCTCTTGACAACAAACAAGCAAGCCTTGAGAACACCTGTGGAGAACTGTGACCCACATGCCTCTTTGTCCAGGCAGGAGAGGCTGACGTGCCCTCAATTCTCCTTCACCCGCCCCTACCCAGTGCAGCTAGAAACCTGGGGGTATGTTCCAGTGACCATTTAGGATCCCACACTGCCATAGGCCGCACACAAGAGAACTCTTGCTCTGCAGCCAGGTGTCTTCCAAAACAGGGAAGCAAAGGTTTCACCCAGAGGCCGGTGCTGTTCCTGCCCCAGCTTCCAAGCTGCTCACCCACCTCTCTCGGCACAGGACCGCCTGGCCCCAGGGGGCCTCTGAATTCACAGGCATAACTGTAAATGCAAATTGGCCCGTAAAGCTCATGGATGAAAGGAAGGAAATGAGAATTAGGACTCAAGTTCTGTTGGGTGAAATATAAAACCTGGGGTATCTACTCAGATAAGATTAAAGTGAGTTATTGGCAGGTGGACCGATGGTGACCTTCAGGAATCAACACAGGGAAGCAAGTTTAGAGGCCAAGAAGGCAGCCACTGGGTGCCAAGCAGGGGAACTAGCGATGCTGACCACCTGTGGCTGAGTGAGAGCTGAGGCCAAGCCTCCCAGTGCTAGGCACAGGTACAGCTGCTGACATTGACCACTAGGTACAGGAAACCAGGCAGACCTTTACAAGGGCTGAGTGACATCCTGGTGAGCTCCCATGTGGAACCCACAAGAAGCCACGTTTAGTCTCACAACATTTATGGGGAAGTTCCCCTGAACTGACGTTTAAGCTTTAACAGAGGAAATCAACGTTCTCAGTAAATCTGGTAAAAGGTCTATGGAAACTTAGTTAAATTTCAGCCAGAGACATCCCCAGTGGGTGGTCCAGCCAGAGCTGTCCATTACGCAGCTCATTCCACACAAAGCCCTTGTTCTCAAGCTTGGCAAAGGCCTCCTATGAGAGAACACCTTCTACACCAGAAGCTATAATTAGATGCCCTATGGTAGTTTTTAGCCCATGTTTTGAAAATCAGCGCGGTCCCTGAGCTGAGGTGGATGGTGGATGTGCTTTGAGGAGATGGGACGACATGGGGTGTGTTCATTTGGTTATTCAACAAGCATTCATTTACTGGGTATATAGAGATTCCAAGCCATTATGCGTGACACCGTGGAGCCCACAGCAATGGACAAAATGGAGCAAGTCCATTTTGCTCCCTGTGGAGCAAGTCAGAGGCCAGTTGGGGCCATGTGTGTGTCCGGGAGCAGGAGGGCAATGGGGATCCCGATGCCTGTGAGATTCCCTGCTGTTCTTTCTTGGTGGGGCCCGACCAGAGAATGTTGCCTATTGAAAAACATTTCTTTGTAAGGACTTTGTAAGCAGACGTCTCCAGCTGGGAACAACTGAGGAATTTTTAAATCAGGGCCTTGATCTGCTCTTGCGGCACTGCCTGAGGCTAGCAGCGTCCCTATAACACCAAACTGAATTCTAAAAAGAAAAAAAAATCAACTGATTGCTTCCAAATACTGGGATGCTTATGGGGTGTGTGTGTGTAAAGTTACCATTTATTACATACTTTGTGCTGGATACTGTACTGGAACTTATATGTATTTTCTCATTTAATCCTCACAACAACCCTTTGAGGTAGCTGGTATTATCCTCATCGTACATTGAGGATACTGGGACATAGTGAGGTTCTATAACGCTTTAGCTTCACCTTGATTACTTCTAAGGGCCCTGTGATCTGTAGGAGAACATTGCAAGTAGAAGCTGGCCTTTGTTTGGAGGGCAGTTGACACAAATCAGAGTCTGTTTTTTTGTTGTTGTGTTTGTTTGTTTGTTTGTTTGTTTGTTTGTTTCAGACGAAGTCTTGCTCTGTTACCCAGGCTGGAGTGCAGTGGTGCATTCTCGGCTCACTGCAATCTCCACCTCCCAGGTTCAAGTGATTCTCCCGCCTCAACCTCCCAAGTATCTGGGATTACAGGCATGTGCCACCATGCCTGGCAAACTTTTTTGTATTTTCAGTAGAGACAGGGTTTCGTCACATGGACCAGGCTGTTCTCGAACTCCTGACCTCAGGTGATCCACCTGCCTCGGCCTCCCAAAGTGCTGGGATTACAGGCGTGAGCCCCCGGGCTCAGCCAGGGCTCTGTTGTTATACCCACATCATGCCCTTCAAATATGCCATGCTGCCGGGTGTCAGGAACCAGGCTCCAAGGGGTGGTGTCTTGGCATCAATTAGACAACCAGAGACAACAACCCCAAAACAGACCTCTGGCCTTTCGCTCCTTCTCCATCTGCCTCCTGCTGGAGAAACCAAAAGAAGAACTTATAAAGGCTGTCATGGGTCTTTTCACTTGCGGCACTGTGATGCCTGGCCACTGTGGGGTTTTGGAAAGGGAAGTAGCACTGACGTCATAGAAACCCAGAACTGAAAAAGACTTGAAATGTTCATCTTGTCCAGGCACCTCAGTGAGACAAGACACAGCTCCCTCTCCTTGCAGCAGTCCCTGAAGATGCAGAAATAGTACTCTACCTCCTTCAGTTATTGCTGCCAGGGCTTTATCTCCCAAAGAGGGAAGATTTTTCTCCCAACTCGAGTTCTCATTTAACTCCGGTATACTGTGTTTTGTTTGTTTGTTTGTTTTCAGCCAGGAAGGTCCACTAGTCAGTATTAGACCCCTCACAAACTTCCAAACTCAAAGATAGTGGTGGAAGTGACTATTAGTCTTTTCATTTCAGGCCAGTTAAACACAGTTATCTCCACCTGCATTCTTCACTTGGTTCCTGTACTGTGCGGGTTTTTTGTTTTTGTTTTGTTTTTTTTGTAAATCTATACTGTTTGCAACTTTTCACTATTTTTTTCAAAAATGTGACTGCGGTACATTGAATTTTTGTTTCCCATTCTCCATTCTCTCCCTGTTACAGAATTCTACACTTGTGACCTTTGCCTCGTGACTTTGCAGTGGCTCTCACTAGAATGAGAGCAGTGTTTTTCCTCAACCCATGGAAGCTTGGCTCAGCCATAGGCTTTGCCTTGAATAACAGATGCTAGTGGAAGTGATGTAAAAGAGGCTTTAAATGTGCTTGCATGATTTCACTTGGCCTGTTGTATTTCTGCCATCACCATAAGAAGACTATGCCCCAGGTGGTGCCAGTTCCAGAACAAAATATATAAAGTAGGCCCAAAGTAGACCTGGAGCCTGGAGCCATGCCCAGCAGAGTCCAGCCAAGATCAGCTGAGTCCCTGCCAATCCACAGACCTGTGAATAAAAAAATGAATGTTTGTGGTGTCAGCCAGTGAGACTTGGGGCATTGTTATACATTATTGCGGTAGTTGATGACTAATAAAATTGCCAAAATAGGTTTGATTTGGACTAGAGATCAATTACTACCCACTCCTCAAATCACCTCTTTTGTGACATCTTCCTTGGTTCCTTTAGCCTCTCTACAACTTAACCACCCCAAATCCTTCTTTTTGTGTCCTATATTTGGGCCCCTGTTCAGAGTCAATATAACGTTTTCTAGAACTCAGCCTGATATATTACTCGATATTTGCATGTTTGAAACCTTATCGACAAGACTATAAAGTCATTGAGAATGGGGACCATGCAAGTACAGGATGGATAATAAAATACTCTTATTAGGAACATTCTGTACTATGATCTCTCATCTTTGGCAGAATAAGGCTTCTGGATGTTAGCTGGAAACACATTACCATTGTATTCATGGAATTAGCATAAGCTATGCACACAGTAGACATAAGAGGCATTCAAATATTTATGGAGTGTCCGTTGGAAAAGCAAAAGTAACTGAGTTGTCAATCAGATAAATATTTCTGATCTATTAATACTCAATGTCATATGCCTTATCTTTTTTGATAAAAATATTGAAATTATCAATTCCACAAGATATTGAATATAAGCATTTCTCTTTCCCAGCCAAAATATATCAATAGAAATAAGTGAGAGATAGTGAAGCCACCTATTTAAAAGGCCTGTGAATCACTTCTCGGGCTTTTGGTGAAGATTAAGTTTAAAAGGCCTATGAAGTAAAACCTTATGTAAAGCAAATGTTTACTTCCCATTTGACAGTGTTCTATGTTTCATTTTTATTAATAAAATACACTTTTGCGTATGACAGCTGATCATATTTGATTTTCATATTCTATATTTAAGACCAGAGAATATTCTTCAGAACCACATTTTTTTTCCACAGTTTAGTTTCAAATGTAGTATAGTTCCTCTTTTTATAAAACAAGTCAGGAAGGTTTGTTTTATATTAAAGCATTCAATGAAAGGGTTTTTTTTTTTTTAAATACAAATCTACTTTTCATATACAGGAACTTTCCAGACGACTGGTCAGATTACTACATTCACATGGTACATTGATCTGGAGTTCAAAAAAATACCAAAGAACAATGGAATAAGCCTGCTTTCCCCCCAAGTATGGGCATGGCTATTAAAGCACTACAACTGCTTTTGCAATATGCCAGAAATTATACAGCAAAATGAATCTTGTTCCTTCAAATCAGTCACCTTATTCATTTATTCCAAAGAATTGCCGGTAGTCAAAACTGTGCTGAAAATATTTTTATGATTTCCTTCAAAGCCTACTATACATTTAAAAAAATATTGTTAAAGGCAGCAACTCTTTGTCCTTTGGGAATGAATGTGATTTTGGAAACAGAAAAAGTCATTTGGAAACAAATTTAGTAAAAAGAGCAATCAAGCTGGGTGATATAAGGAAGAAATTCAGATTTGTCCATCATCTCACAGCCCAGAGATAACCACGATCAACGTCTTGGCATATTTTCTTCCAGTAAGTGTCTATGTACATATTTTAATGCAAATAGGGTGATGTCACGTGTGCAGATTTGCATCTTCCCTTTTTTCTCCCCAGTCAATATTCCCATTATTCCTATTTTACAAGGATCAGACAAGCTAAGTAACAAGCAAACAGTCATACTTCAGGAAGTGTTCTAACTTCCAACTTCTTTCAAAATGCATTGAGGCTGAAAAAAGGTGAACAATTATACCAAAAAAAAAAAAAGCCTGATTTTCTATTCCCTATTCCTTGGTTATACTAGCAAGAATACTACTTGGTTATAACACCACAATGCATGAAAAATGAGAGAGAAACCAAGAGTGAGAGAAAAGAAAATTATGTGGTTCCAACAGAGAATAAAGAGAATGAGATGTCTTGCCCAAGTCAATCATTTATGTAGACAACATGTGTGTGTGTGTGCATGTGTATGTGTGTGTTTGTGTGAACATGCCTGTTATTAGCAGTCACAAAAGTTTATTCCCCAGTGCTCAGCTATGGAGTAACATCTCTTGAAATCGAAGAAGCACTACTTAAGACAGGACTAGAGATGATGGAATGGCTATTTGACGTTTATCAGATCTTTTCAGAAACTGAGAGGGATCGTACTGTTTATACATGCTTTCTAGGCACACAGAAACCTAAGTCTGTTTCCCGAACTCCAAGACTGTACAATCAGTGAGTTTAGTATAGCCTCTCATCACTGTCTTGGACCTCTGTGGATCCAGTTTTGGGAGCAGAGGTTGGATTTTGCCTCAAACTCTCTCCATCTGGAATGTGTTCTGTAGACTTAAAAACAAGAGCTGAAAATGCTCAATCTCCACTTTGCCCCCCAACACCCACCAGAAGATCCTGTTAGAAATTCTCTTTGATTTGGTCCCACACAAGTTATTGCAATCTTCCTACTAGAGTTGAGATGCCAGAAGATCCCTGTTAGGGACTGAAAATTTGTGTCTCTCCCCTTGCCACCAAATTCATATATCAATATGTATTAGGAGGTGGGGCCTTTGGGAAGCGATTAGGTCATGAAGGGGGAGCCCTCATGAATGACATCAGTACCCTTATAAAAGAGGCCAGAGAGCACACTCTTGCTGCTTCTACCATGCGAGGACATAGCGAGAGGATGCCATCTATGAACCTGGAAGAAGGTCCTCACCGGGTACTGAATTCGCCAGCACCTTGATCTTGGACTTCCCAGACTCCAGAACTGTGAGCAACAGATGTCATCTATAAACCACCCAGTCTCTAGTATTTCTGTTATAGCAGCTCAAACAGACTAAAACTATCCCCATTTTGCCCTTTTCTGCTTAAAACTTGCTTTTTTTGTAGAGCCAGTTTAGCCTAGAGGAGAAAGTTTCAGCTTTTGAATCCTACAAATTCTCCTTTTTCCACTTCTTCACTAAATCAAGGTTGGAGAGTGACTTCATCTGCCTCAAAATGAACTTTTTCACTTGCAATAAAGATGAAGGTATCAGGACATAAAATTATCTCACAAACCACACGTTTGGGGACATTCCATAAAGCCATATCACCCCATTTGAACCCAGAAACAGTTCCACAGGTTGAGAGAAGAGACCAATAAGAATCAAGAGGGTTAATCATTGCAATATGGTTCCAGAATAAGCTCTGCCTCCTGCCCCTCTCCACCCCTTCTTGGGCCAAGCCAACTGAGAGAAGGATGACTGATAGGAACCCCAACAGCTTTAAAGACCCAAGAACATGTGTGAAACCTTCGAAGACCATAAGACCTCAAAGTCCCTTGAGCCCAGCATGGTGGGAAGCAATAGAGCAGAAATCACTGGGTGGCGTAGCAAGGCAGAAAGGGACTGTGCCAACACAGCCAGATATTGTCCCTGCTTCCCACAAGGGCAAAGGAGTGACAAAGACAGCCAGGTCCACAGGGCCTCATCAGGATGAGGTGAGGGCAGCGGCAGTACTACACACATGGATGACTGGAGGCCAGGCAGGAGCGAGGACGCACAGGACCACGCCAGCACCGACAGGTGATAACCACGCCACACCCCGCCCCACCACCTCCACCCTTGCAGGGAAAAAGATTAGATTTCTGAAACGCTTTGGAACGACAGCACTACACAGAAACTGAAATAGAAATTAAGTTTAGTCATAGAAAGTTACATTTGTTGCAGTCCAATATGGGTACTCATTACATGAATATATATAAAGTGCCTGTGCACATGGCAGTTGCACAATAAATTCCAAGCATTATTATGATGACTATTGACCAGTTATATTTCTGTCTGCCTTCTCTTTCCTGAGAAGTTGAGGCAACCTTGAGTGCCGAAATAAGGGCAGAGCATCCCTAGCATAATAAATGTTGGAGAGCTATTTTATGTTTCTTTATATGAGTGATTGGGGGATTGCTGTATTCCACCTTCTCCGGTCTATTGTAGATTATATTATTCTTCAGTCAGTCTTCTTGCTCCTGGTCCATACTCCTGAATGGATCACATCTCCCCATCCCTTGACTTTGGGCTGGGCCATAGGATGTGTGTTGACCAAAGAATGGAATGTGGCACAATGGTGGCATGCCAGCACAAAGAGAGACTCAGAAGCATTGTGTCTTTTCACTTCCTGTCTGGCACTCCTATTACTCTCCATAAGAAAAGGATGCCCCAGGTGGCCACTGCTCCTTCAGCCTGGGTCTTAGAATGAAAAACACACAAAGCAGACTTGCACCTGACCTGAAGCTTACACCCAAACCCCACCAAGTCTAGAGGAAGCCAAAAAGTTTAGGTGAGACACAGCTGAGGCACAGCTGACCTACAGTCCCAGGACCGAGAAATTATTCATTTTCATAAGTCATTAAAATTTGGGGTTGTTACTGCAACAAAATTTGCCTAACATACCACCAGCTAAAAGTGCCTTCAGTATATTGAAGTAAAGAAAGAGAAGAAACGGAAGATGGATTGGGAAAAAAAGGACAAGAAAGCTTTAAGAGATGAAGGGAAATTACCTTTTCAGGAAGTTTTGGTCCAGCAGTGGTCCTAAAGATGGAATAGCAGCATTGCTAATAAAGAAGAAAGTGGGAGAGGAAACAGAGTTCTAGAGATGCTTGTGAACCTTAGAGACCCTGAAGGTTAAGACGGGTTCAGGAAAACATGGTTTCTTCACTCAGATTCACTACTCCTCCTTTAATTCTCAGCATTATGTAGCACTCTCTCTATTTTAAGGAGTTTAACTCCCTTCCGAGCATTAAGCTTGGTAAATAAACTTATATGATTTGCAATGAATTCTACATTGCTATCTCCCCTCTTTCTACTTAAAATGCAGCAGGAAAAGTGTTTGATATTGATTTGGGTTTGCAATTTAAATGGTTCTTGTGTAGGTATTTGTCAAAGAACAGATGTTTTCTCCATGTGTCATTTGAGATGGGTTCAGTATGCTCAGGAGGGGACAGCTGATGTAGAGGTCTCTCCCTGAGCAGTCGGGTTAGTTATAAATTGCTCTGTGGTTTTTCCTAACCTTGTAATGGCTGAAGTAAAACTTAGCATCTGAATAGTTAGCCCATTTATTTAATTTGATTTTGATTTTCCATTAAGCTCTAGTGATTTATTTAAATAGATTCTGAAATACCAAATTGAAATGTGAAGTGTTTGGCCTAAAAGAGGATTAAGAACCAAAATATCAATGGAATAAAATCCATTTTGCAAACCTCTAGACCTGTCCAATAGATCGCTTGGGAGACCTGCGCGGAATTACTTCTTAAGTGGCTGTGAGCATCAATATTACTTTTGAGTTTCCTAAAACATAGGCTTCAAGTAACAGTTTCTTTTTTGGGACTGTGCTTCAAAACCTCACAATTAAAGTTCTGAAGCCCACCGGGCATGGTGGCTCACGCCTGTAATCCCAGCACTTTGGGAGGCTGAGGAGGGTGGATCACCTGAGGTCAGGAGTTTGAGACCAGCCTGACCGACATAGAGAAACTCCATCTCTACTAAAAATACAAAATTAGTCAGGAGTGGTGGTGTATGCTCATAATCCCAGCTACTCAGGAGGCTGAAGCAGGAGAATAGCTCGAACCGAGGCGGTGGAGGTTGTGGTGAGCCAAGATCGTGCCACTGCACTCCAGCCTGGGCAACAAGAGGGAAACTATCTCAAAAAAAAAGTTCTGAAACCCATTGAGATGTGAATCCCAAGATCTCCACTAGAAACTTCTGGAATCTGTACTCCTGTGACACCAAATCTACCTTACGGAGGATTTCCATCTCATCGTTACCCCAGAGGCAAGATGGTTCATTCAGTTATTCACAAACTTTAATTCGAAACTCATTAAGGTACAAATTTAATCATTCTATCAAAGCCTTAATTCCAAGGCTGGTATTTAATGCAGACAATGAGTGAGCAGCATTATTCATGACCAAGTGAAGAGCAAACACAAAGATATCTGCATCCACTGGGCTTTTCCTGATCTGAAACTCCTTTCAAAATCACTGAATAAAGGAATAGACCTGGATTTCTTTTATCGATCCTGTGGTTTTCACACGTTTGTACATTTCCATGGGCTTCAGTTCTATCATTGAAAATGCGGGATTTGGATCTCTTAATCCTTAAGTTACTTTTAGTTCTAAATTTTATAACTCAGTATTTCTGGTTCCTTTATTCCTCGCCATCACTAATAAAATAGTCATCAGCAAAGAAAGAATGAGTCATACACTTCAGGCAAGGAAAACTGTCTGAAACCAAAAGGACTTAGAATCGGAATTTACCTGATAAATTGTCTTGAAAATAGCCAAATTCAAAATGGCAAAGCCAGAGCCCACGGCTATGGGATCATGTCTGAGGCAGTGGATAGGTCTGAAGTCCGCACATTTAATGAAAGCAGTGACTCAAAATTACCCTTGAAAAATCGTGTAGGCATGCACCCTATTGGAGACCAATCTGTGATCTCTCCAAACTTGCCACCAGGCCCGTTCTTCCAGCCAGCATTGGGACAGATCACTCTTTCTTTGGCTGAGAGCAGTTGGCTGGCATTTCATATGAAAAACGCATATCTCTGAACACTAAAATTGCCCTCAAAGAACCAATGTGCTTACAATGAGAGGCTGGTGATCTGAAATCAGGTGAGAAAAGTGAAAACTCCTGTCTCCCATTCAAACCCACTTGGAACATTATTTTCATATATGTATATATATATGGGTCTGGGCAACAATAGTGAAACTATATATATATAGTTTCATTTTCTCTCTCTCTCTCTCTCTCTCCTTGGAACTAAAGCTGGCCCATAGTAAGCCTTCAGTCACTGATAACAGTCAATGGTTTTCCTCTGAGCTGAATGGCCCTCCTTTGGTTGACAGATTTACTGTGTGTTTCCCTTGTGCCATGCACCGTGCCTGATGCTGGCAGTGTGGTGGTGAAAAGATACAGTTCCTGACTTTCAGGGTCTTATGGGCTCAGTATGGAGAGGGGCAAATACTAACACATAGGAAGTGGATGACAAGATTAAGCTCAAGTGTGAATTGGAGGTGCCCAATCCAAGCTCAGCCAGGGCCAAGGAAGCTTATGGGAGAAGTGAGGGCTCCCCTGAGACTCGGAGAGTGAGTGTGCATGGCGAAGAAAAGTAGCCCAGCAAAGGGACCAGAACATGAAAAGGCTCAGAGGTAGACAGTGACTGTTTAGAAACTGGAACCAGCTTACTGTGGCCAGTGCAGGTAAAATGTGCAAGAGGAGAGAGGGAGAGAGGTGAAGCAGGAAGGAAGAGACCTTTCACACCAAAGGCAGTGAGTTTAGATTTATCCTGAAGCAAATAGGCAATGGTACAGTCATATTTCTTTCTCGCAAAGCTCTCTAGCTATAGAGGGGAAACAGGATTGGAGATGAAACCAAAGGCTGCCGCACAGGTGTGCAAGGCGTGCACTGCACAATAGTGCCTGACCCAGATGGCGAGTAAAGTGGAAACAGCAGGTTCTGTGCTTGACAAGCTGGGTGCTCTGGGGGGGAAGAAGTCTGTAGATCACATGAGAAATGAAAGTGACATGAAAATGAACTATGGAGACAGTGAGAAGTGGATGGATTGCATATACTGAAAAGGTACGAACAATAGAATGTAGTGGTTGATTGGCTGTGGGTGATGAGAAAGAGGAAGGGGTCAAGTGTTAGACCCATGCTCTGGTTTGTGCAACTGAGGGGATGATGATGTGGTATAGGGCCTAAAATTCACATATGTGCTGCCTTGACATCTGGTCAAATTGAGAGGGCCTTAAATGGCCTGACTGCAAAATCCCCTCCTCATTGTTCTCCTGAGGATAAGTAAGATCCCCAAACCAAACAGCCTTCCTTTTCAAGGGGACCAGATGCATTTCTGCTTATCTGTGAGTAGTGGGTTTCAGTTCCCTGCCAGTCCATGGAGTTATTCAAATAAGCCAGTCATATCCTCCTGAGGGAACGAGGTGCACTCCACCTTCTTGCTGCTACAAAGCCTGCCTTCATCCATAGCCCTTGGTTGTTCACTCTGCTTGGAGTGCAACCTCCCTGTGGCCCTGTGTGGCACACAGTGTCCTCCTTGTCCATGCTGTGAGCATATGGGACTAATACACTGCCGCGGGCCTCATCTGCCCAGTGTGCATGTTTGGCCACCCGTGTAATCCTAGGGTGGGAACCCCTCCTTCAGCAATGGGGCAAAGAAGAGGTGGTTAAAACAAATACAATTCTCTATCATATCAAAGAACACAAAGGGAGGAGCAGGTGCTGCCGGGGAGAGTATTAACAATTTCCATTTGGACAGGACGACCCCTTCCCACTTCCCTTGTCTCATTCATCTGGTGAAATCCAAAGGCTCCCAACTCAGAGCCACTTCCTCAGCAAACCCAGTTCATGAGATTCTCTTTGTTCAAATCCCAAGCATGCCACTGTTAGAAAGCTTGGACTGCAGATGGATGCAGTGGCTCACACCTGTAATCTCCACATTTTGGGAGGCTGAGGTGGGCAAATCACCTGAGGTCAGGAGTTCGAAACCATCCTGACCAACATGCAGAAACCCTGTCTCTACTAAAAATGCAAAATTAGCCGGGTGTGGTGGCGCATGCCTGTGATCCCAGCTACTTGGGAGGCTGAGGCAGAAGAATCGCTTGAACCCGGGAAGCGGAAGTTGTGGTGAGCCGAGTTCGCACCATTGCACTCCAGCCTGGGCAACAAGAAAAAAGAGAGAGAGAGAGAGAGGGAGAACTTGGACCACTACACGATGATAGTGCATGATTTCTCCTCTTCTCAGTGGAAATCCTCCCAGGCAGGAACTTTAAGGACTTTAGGAACAGGGATGCACAGGAATCTTGGGTATTGTGTGCAGAAGATAAGAAGAGATGAGTTGCTCAGTCTTGTTGTCAGGAAACCAGGACCAGAGCATGGGCTGTGGATGAGTGAGGACACACACATGTTCTGTACTGAGCTGAAGGCTAAGCCAAGATGTGCTATGCTGGCTGAACTGAGAGAGAAATTGATCCAGCAGCACTGCTTCTGTGTGTCAGTGGAAGCAGAGTGGGCTGGGGGAGAGTGCTGGTGGGGAAAGTGAGCTATATGAATGGAAAATACCCAATCTGGAACCAAATCATCTTCTAGCTATAGAGGCAGCAGATTCTGAAATCATTTCGGGGGACACATTCCAGGCACTGCAATGGGACAGTGTGTGGATTTTTTTTTTTTTAACTACTTTCCTGGGATGGAGGTTTTATTTATTTATGTATTTACTCTGATATCCAGAAATCTGGAAGAATTGCACTGGCACATAAGTAATAATATAAATAATAATAGCATGAGCATGTATGTCAGGTACCTGACACCAATCTAAGTGATTTTCATGTATTTGCTCATTTTTCCTCACCACATCTCCCTGGAAAGGAGAGTCTATTAAATTCTTCATGTCATCAATACAAAAACCCATGCACAGAGACATCAAGTGATATGGCCAAGGTCACACAGCATCCTGGTCCTAGAACCCACACACTTAAACACTCTGCTGTCGTCTTCAGAGCTTGGAGCCATGCTCTATTTATCTCAGCATCACTAGTGTCTGTGTCAGAGGAAATGATCAGTATCCTTTTATTGAATAAATGAACGAAGGAATGGAACCTCATTTGCTAAGACATCGACACCCTCTGGGTGGCCTTTAGTCAGTGTTACACACAGTTGTAATTTAAGACGGTAGTGACAAGATCTTGACCCTAAAACTTCATGGTGCCTTACCTGCCACTCTGCCATTATGTCTGGGGATATTTGGTTTTGTTCTTGTTCGTCCTAGAGGCTTTTTCTTCTTTAGGAACCACATGTTAAAATGAGGGGAGGGTTTACGGTGCTGCTGAAAGTTGAGGACTGATTCACTCATCCCATCAACCCCACCTTGGCCTAGAGTATTATAAGGCAAATGGCTCCCCTTGAGGTAAGCAGGGATGTAGCAGCTAGGGCCCTCCAGACAGCTCCCTTAAGGACTGCAGCAATGCAGGAAAGGTGAACGTGAGGGAGAAGCAAAAGTCTCAGGTTCTTGTTCACCTCCTCCCAGGGAAGTCTCCATCCAGTATCCACTTTGAAGATCTGGTAATTGTGTCTTTTACTTACAGAAAACAAAAAAATAGCATTTCTTAGGACTGGGGGCCCAGATAGGAGAAATGTCAACTCCAAATTTTTCCCAGAGGTGTCAGTCAATGTCCATGGCAGAATGGATGCCTCAAGGCGCATGTTCATTCACCTGCAACTTCTGTTTGACGTCTCTACTCACCGGGGCTGCCCGCTGCTGAGTCTAACCCAAGTACATGCATGTGCACAGGAATTGCTGTCAGTTGCATTGCAAAAAGGATTCGCCAAACCCCCCTCTTTCCCACCTCTTTCCCACCCCAGCCTCTTGATGTGGGAAGACACTTTTCAGCTCAGGTTTCCCCCATGTTTTTCTCTTTCACACTCCATTTATTCAAGGCTCCTTAGTGGACAGCATTCCTGCCGCCACTGTCAAAGGACTTACGGTCCCTTGAATGTCCTTGCCGCACTGCCAATGCCTCTCTCAGTGATTTCCCAAGGTGGTTGGAAGATCCCTTTTCAAAGTTCTTGCTAATGACTTAGTAATGATTCTTTTGGCCTTCACAGGATTATAGAATATTCTAATAGCTGTCTACTGTCAGTTCTTAATTTCATTTCCTTTTAGTCTTTGGTCTGATAATCAACAACTATAACTACCATGTTAACAATATTTGACATTTTTAAAAGCCATGATGTTACTTTAATTAATCCTCACAACAACCTTATGAAGTAGTATTTTTCTCATTTTACCACTGAGAAACAAGGCTCAGAGAAGTTAAGTGACTTACCTAAGGTCACATAGTAAGTAAGTTGCAGAATTGGGACTCAGCTGAGACTGTGTCCTCTGTTGGGGCTCAGAAAACAATACCCTATAATGTGGCACTTTGACATACTGAACTAAAGCAGCAGCCTCAGGGTCTCTCTCTGACATAGCCCCAACCTCCTGCCTCTCTGATCCTCTTTCCTGAAGCACTCTGTCTAGAATTTTATTTTATTTATCTATTCATATTTTATTTTGAGGCAGGATCTCACTCTGTTGCCCAGGTTGGAGTGCAGTAGTGCAATCATGGCTCACTGCAGCCTCAATGTTCTGGGCTCAAATGATCCTCCTACCTCAGCCTCCCGAGTAGCTGGGGGTACAAGTAAGCACCAACATGCCAGGCTAAATTTTTTGTTGTTGTTTTTGTAGAAACGAGGTCTCCTTACATTGCCCAGGCTGGTCTTGAACTCCTGGGCTCAACCGATCCTCCTGCCTTGGACTCCGAAAGTGCTGGCATTACAGGCATGAGTCACACCACCCAACCTAGAATTTTCTCATCTGACTAAAAAAACTTTCCAAAAGAAACGTGATTGTCTTAAGAACCCCTCCCTAGGAATCTCATCAAATAATGGATGATTAATCACCAGGAAGATTAATAAGGAATGATTAATCACCAGGAAGAGAAAGGACTGCTGGTCAGCACCATACCCAGACATCCTTTCATCTGTTCTTCTGAGGGAAGTGCCTGGATTATCTGGAGGACATTGTCTGCATAATAAGACAACCTTTGTTCCTGTGCAGTTTTGCCTCTCACCTTCTGAAATTTATCACTCCTACCCAGCTTCCAAAAATCATCATTTGCAAAATAATGTCTGCCTCCCGGGTTTCTACAGAGTATTCAAGCCTCATCCGTCTGGCCCCTCTTCAAGTCTCATGCCTTGGTATGGCTCCCATGTCCATGTGCACGACAATGCATTCTGAATGCTTTTTTCTCTTATGAACCTGCCTATTGTAAAGTTCATTTGCAGCAAACCTTTAGAGGGCAGAGGAGAAGGTTTCCCTTGGCCCTTACTCTTCCAAGGCTGGATGTCCCCTTTTCCAACACCAACCTCCAGGGTAAAAAGTAGAAATGAAGCCGGGCTCGGTGGCTCACGTCTATAATCTCAGCACTTTGGGAGGCCGAGGCAGGTGGATCACCTGAGGTCAGGAGTTCGAGACCAGCCTGACCAACATGGTGAAACCCCGTCTCTATTAAAAATACAAAATTAGGCCGGGCACAGTGGCTCAAGTCTGTAATCCTGGCACTTTGGGAGACCGAGGCGGGTGGATCACGAGGTCAAGAGATTGAGACCATCCTGGCCAACATGGTGAAACCTCATCTTTACTAAAAATACAAAATTAGCTGGGCGTGGTGGCACACGCCTGTAGTCCCAGCTACTCGGGAGGCTGAGGCAGGAGAATTGCTTGAACCCTGGAGGCAGAGGTTGCAGTGAGCCAAGATTGCACCACTGCACTCCAGCGTGGAGAAGAGCAAGACTCTGTCTTAAAAAAAAAAAAAAAAAAAAATTAGCCAGACATGGTGATGTGTGCCTACCTGTAATCTCAGCTACTCCAGAGGCTGAGGCAGGAGAATCGCTTGAACCCTGGAGGTGGAGGTTGCAGTGAGCCGCGATGGCGCCATTGCACTCCAGCCTGGGCAACAAGAACAAAACTCCATCTCAAAAAAAATTAAATAAAAGCAGAAATGTCAGGCAGATTCTGGGTTTTTTTCCTAATTAAATGGACTATTTCAAATACACAAAATAGAAAGACTAGAATAGCATTGTGTTAGAACCAGCTCTTACTACCAGTTCCTGAGACGTAAGTGTTAAATGTTCAGGAATGTTGCAAGATGCCTGTTAAGTCATGGCTAGCTCGAAATTAGCCATGGTGGGAGCCCACAGAAGTTGGCAAACAGTTCAAATGTGAACTTGCCACTCCCCAGCCTTATTCCCAGTCCATCACTACCTGTTCCGGTCACCCAGCTTCAAGAATCATTATCAACTGGCTAATGTTCTTATTGCTCTTGTCCCTGATGGCTTATTTTGCTGCAAATCCTAGACATCTTGTCATTTAATCCATACAAACTTCAATTGCATATCTCTAAATGATGAGGACTCCTTTTCTAACATATCTAAAATGACATTACCATGCCTAAATAACTCTGCAGTTTCTTAATATCATCAAATACCTAACAGAATATATTTATACAATTATTTGCTCAGTTCAGGATCCAAACTAGGGTTACACAGCGCTTTTTGTTAATATGTCTTGAGTCTCTTTTAATTCAATAGGCTTCTATTTTAGTTCACTGGGGTTGTAACCGCCCAAGGGAGTTGCCTGCTGCCTAGACAGAGCCAATTCATCAAGGCGGGGGAATTGCCATAGACAAAGAGTAATTCACACAGAGCCAGCTGGGCGGGAGACCAGAGTTTTATTATTACTCAAATCAGTCTCTCCCAGCATTTGGGGAGCAGAGTTTTTAAGGATAACTTGGTGGATGGCAGGGGAGCCAGTGAGCCAAGAGTGCTGATTGGTGAGGGATAAAACCATAGGGAGTCAAAGCTGTCCTCTTGCACTGAGTCAGTTCCTGGGTGGGGGCCATGAGATCAGATGAGCCAGTTTATTGAACTAGGTGGTGCCAGCTGACCCGTCAAGTGCAGGGTCTGCAAAATATCTCAAGCACTGATTTTAGGAACAGTTTAGGGAGGGTCAGGATCTTGTAGCCTCTGGCTGCATGACTCCTAAACCATAATTTCTAATCTTGTGGCTAATGTTAGTCCTACAAAGGCAATCTAGTCCCCAGGCAAGAAGGAGGTCTGCTTTGGCAAAGGGCTGTTAAAGTCTTTGTTTAAACTATAAACTAAGTTTCTCTCAAAGTCAGTTCAGCCTACACCCAGGAATGAACGAGGACAGCTTGGAGGTTAGAAGCAAGATGGAGCTGGTTAAGTTAAAACTCTTTCACTGTCCCAGTCATCATTTTGCAAAGGTGGTTTCAAACCTGGCTGGGCGCAGCAGCTCACACCTGTAATCCCAGCACTTTGGGAGGCCAAGGCGGGCAGACCACCTGAGGCCAGGAGTTCGAGACCAACCTGGCCAACATAGGAAACCCTGTCTCCATTAAAAATACAAACAAATGAGCCCGGTGTGGTGGCGTGCACCTGTAATCCCAGCTACTCGGGAGGCTGAGGCATGAGAATCACTTGAACCCAGGAGGTGGAGGTTGCAGTGAGCCAATACCACCCCCCTGCACTCCAGCCTGGGTGACAGAGTGAGACCCTGTCTCAAGAACAAAACAAACAAACAAACAAACAAACAAAAAGTACCACAAGCCAGGGGGTTTCAACGGCAGCAATGGGTTATCTCACAGTTCTGGAGGCCAGAAGTCTGTGACAAGAGGCCGGTGGAGCTGGCTCCTTCTCAGGGCTGGGAGAGACACTCTGTTCCATGCTGGCTACCTTTGGTGTTCCTTGGCTTACAGATGCATCACCTCTAGTTATACCATAATCTCCACATGGCATTCTCCCCATCTGTATCTGACTCCAAACCTTTCTTATAGGGACCCCAGGCACATTGGGTTTGGGCCCACTCTAATGACCTCATTTCAATTTTATTACCTCTGCAAAGACCCTATCTGCAAATAATGTCACATTCTGAAGTACAGGAGATTAGTACTTCAACATACAGATTTTGGGAAGACTCAGTTAAACCCATAATAGTTTCCTTCTTTCTCTTTTTATTTCCTTGCAATTTAGTTGTTGAAGTCTCCAGGACATTGTCCAGTTTCTTCTGGATTTTGCTGATTTCTTCCATATGATCCCATTTGTAACATGCTTCTCTGTCCTCCTGTGTTTCCTGTAAACTGGGTGGTAGACCTAATCCTATGACCAGATTCAAGTTTGGCCATTTCAGCAAGAATACACCAGAAGGACTTTAATGAGAATGCCATGTGGAGATTATGGTATAGCTAGAGGTGGTGCATCTGTAAGTCAAGGAACACCAAACATAGCCAGCATGGGATGGAGTCCCTCCCTTTTTGTGATGTTTTGACTGGTCACAGGCTCAAGAACTGTCGCCCTCATCCAACTGTTACTGGAAAAGGGTCCCGATCGAGACCCCAAGACAGGATTCTTTAATCTTGCACAAGAAAGAATTCGGGATGAGTCCATAGAGTAAGGTGAAAGCAAGTTTATTAAGAAAGTAAAGAAACAAAAGAATGGCTACTCCATGGGCACGGGCAGCTTGACTAATACTTACGGTTTTTTCTCAACTGTATGCTAAACAAGGGGTGGATTATTCATGAGTTTTTTGGTAAAGGGGTGGGGAGTTCCTGGAGCTGAGGGTTGCTCCCCCTTTTAGACCATATAGGGAAGCTTCCAGACCATGCCATGGCAATTTGCAAACTGTCATGGCACTGGGTGGAGTATCTTTTAGCATGCTAATGCTTTAAAATTAGTGTATAATAAGCAGTGAGGATGACCAGAGGTCACTGTCATTGCCATTTTAGTTTTGGCAGGTTTGGACCAGCTTCTTTACCACATCCTGTTTTTATCAGCAGGGTCTTTATGACCTCTATCTTGTAACCTCCTATCTCATCTTATGACTAAGAATGCCTAACCTGGAAATGCAGCCCAGGAGGCCTGAGCCTCATTTTACCCAGTTCCTATTCAAGATGGAGTTGCTCTGGTTCCAATGCCTCTGACACAACCACATAAAGCTTTCCATCAGCTTTTCATATAATGACATCAATAGCCATTGCTGATCCATTATTATGATTCCATTATTTCATTAGAGATTGAAAAATGTAATTTAAAATTCTTAGTTCTTTGGCATTTATTATCTGAAATTTTTTCATAAAGAACTTTCTTGTAACAACTACTTGCTTACCCTGAAGTACAATTCACACAGGCAAGACAGGATAAATCATTTACTCATTTTCTTTATTGGCTTTCAAAATAATGACTTGGTTTCTGAGCATCTTCCCAAAGGGAACAATGAGGACAATTTTTGAGTATTATAATTAACTTGTGGATTTTAACATACACTATTTCTTGCAGTTACTCTATTTGCTGTGGTTATTCTTCTTTTTGAAGCTCAAAATGTTCCATCTTTGCCCAGTGAGAGTCCCTTCAAGTTGGTTCCAGAATGCTTTTTTTTGAGTCAGAGTCTCACTCTATCACCCATGCTGCAGTGCAGTGGTGCAATTTTGGCTCATTGCAACCTCTGCCTCCCGGGTTCAAGCAATCCTCCTGCCTCAGCCTCCCAAGTAGCTGGGATTACAGACACACACCACCACACCCAGCTAATTTTTGTATTTTTAGTAGAGACGTGGTTTCACCATGTTTACCAGGCTGGTCTTGCACTCCTGACCTCAGGTGATCCACCTGCCTCAGCCTCCCAATCCAGAATTCTTATGATGCAACTCCAGAGGCTTTGATAGTCTCCTTGCTTTTTAGTAAATCAACGTGCTCTAGGTTCATCTTGTTCACTTCCTGTCCCAAACCTAGAATCAGCTATTCATCCAAAGAATGTTGGTTTCTTTTATTGGAAATTGGCATTTAGAGTCAAATATCTGAGTGCTAAGAATGCTCATTGCTAGATTATTTATAGACATTTTAGTGAACAGTGGTTAGAAATACTTTTTTTAAATTTTACTTTATTTTAGAGATGGAATCTTGCTGTGTTGGCCAGGTTGGTCTTGAACTGGCCTCAAGCAATCCTCCTGCCTCAGCTTCCCAAAGTACTAGGATTACAAGTATGAGTTTGTAGGAGAAATAGCTTTATAAGAGAAGATATATCATGAGTTCATACCAATATTATCAACTTAAATTTAGAGTTACAGGGTTTGTATGTAAACTGTTTAATTTTATTCTTGCAACTCTTTTAAACTGAAAACCTTGGTTCCTAAAAACTTTAACATAATTATTATGAGTATATATTTGCACATATATATATACACAGACATATGTTTCAAATGAACAATACCAATATAATTACCAAATAAAGATGTAATTCATAAGTATTATTATTGAACACAATTTAAAATTTACTTATAGTTGTTTGGTCCATTAAGATATAATCCACTGGGGATGTATTTATATTACAGTACTTTAAAGTCACATGAAATATTTCCTTTATATGTGGTTGACCCTTCTGCTCAACAAAATTGAGTAGAAGTTAAGAAATTAACAAGGTTAATTTTTTTCCACTTTACTTTCGATTTTGAAGGATAGTTTTCTATTTTTATTCACTTTTATTTTGTAATTACATAAAACATTTACGTAAGTCCAAAGTCAAATCAACAAAATGTGAACTCAGAGAGTCCGGCTTCCATTCTCACCTCTCCAACCTGTCCCTTCTCCCTGATAAGTAACGTTTTTATTAGTTTCTGCTTTATCCTACCATATAAAAGATTAAGCAAATAGGACTCTGTGTGTTTTCCCTCTTATATATAGCTTGGCATTTTATTGTTTCTGCAACCTTGCTTTTTTCACTCACATCCTGGAGATCTAGAAAGTGTTGAAATCTGAGTTCTTTCAATAACAACTTTCATCATCAAACACAAAAACATTTTCCTATCACAACAACTGCAAGGGTAACAGAAAGACGGAATGCCCCAATCAGTGTCAGAAGTTCTTCCTAAGTGAAAATGAAACCATCAGCTTGAACTTCTTTAGGCAACTTGTTGAAGTTATCTGGGCCTCCCAAATAATCCTGTGAGTAACTTTCTGTATTCTAAGAGAACACGAATCACAATACTTGTGATTAGCTGCATGGCACTTGGAAAAGACAGAGCAGGGTTTATAGGAAGGACATGTGTGGGAGGAAGGGCCGGGTTCAGCCCTGGTATCCCGGCTCCCTGGCAATGGAGCCTTGAACCAGGGGTGAGTTAATTCCTCACTCAAAGTGTTACCATGAGAACGAAGTGAAATGAGGTCTGTTCAGTGCCAGGTACAGGGTCTGGCAGATAATGAAACTAAAAATGCGGTGGTTATAATTGTGATTTTCAATAAGTTCTTCCACATACATAATCCCATCATAATTCTCAGAACAATCTTTTGAGGTAACTATCACAGCTGGCATAGTTTAGTTTTCGATGAAGTTTATGACACAGTGGGGCTATGTTCTGGTGTGCTGCCTCTTTGTTTAATGTAGGTTTAGGTATCTCTTGTATAACCTGAATACACAACACATGAGGCCCTAGTTCTGGACTTGAACTGTGGTTTTATTATATGAAATAAAGAGATTTTAACCACAGAATAGCTGTTATTCTGACAGACTGCTACTTGTATCTCTGATTAATTTATGTCATGCTTGGTTCTTAATCAAGAGTCAACCAATAATTAGATCAGGGTCCCTGCAGGAAACTATGATCCCATTTATGACAATCCATTATGTGATTTAAATTGCAAGAAGGAACCATGGGGAAAAGGGGAGTATAAACCTCATTTATAAATTAGACCTTGACTTTTAGTTGAGTGATTCCCTCTAACTGGATCATTCCCATGATCAAAAGACATCTTCCTTAGAAGTAAATATTATCCCTGTGACCTTTTATACAAAAAGACATGAAATTATTGGATGATACTTTTGAGAAGACACATTTTGAGACACTAAATCTGTGTGTGTGTGTTCTTGTACATTTCCTCTAGCCTAGTGGTTATCAAACTCACTTGCACATTAGAATCCCAGGAAAGACAGATTGTGAGAGGTACAAGAACCCGCTGACATGGTTTGCCTCTGTTTCCACACAAATCTCATGCTGAATTGTAATCCCCAGTGTTGCGAGAGAGAGCTGGTGGGAAGTGATTGGTTCATGGAGGTGGATTTCCCCCTTGCTATTTTCATGATAGCGAGTGAGTTCTCATGAGACCTGATGGTTTAAAAATACGTAGTGGCGGGGTGCGGTGGCTCACACCTGTAAGCCAAGCACTTTGGGAGGCCAAGATGGGTGGATCACCTGAGCTTGGGAGCTTGAGAGTAGCCTGGGCAACATGATGAAACCCCGTCTCTACTACAAATACAAAAATTAGCAGGCCATGGTAGCACGTGCCTGTAGTCCTAGCTACTCAGGAGGCTGAGGCACAAGAATCACTTGAACCTTGGAGACAGAGGTTGCAGTGAGCTGAGATCATGCCACTGCTCTCCAGCCTAGGCAACTGAGCAAGACTCTGTCTCCAAAAAAAAAAAAAAAAAAAGTGTGTGGCACATCCCCTTAGCTCTCTCTCCTGCACATCCCCTTAGCTCTCTCTCCTGCACATCCCCCTTAGCTCTCTCTCCTGCACATCCCCTTGGCTCTCTCTCTTGCTCCACCATGGTAAGACGTACTTGCTTCCGCTTTGCTTTCTGCCATGATTGTCAGTTTCCTGAGTCCTCCAAGCCATACTTTCAGTACCGCCTGTGGAACTGTGAGTGAATTAAAACGCTTTTCTTCATAAATTACCCAGTCTCAGATAGTTCTTTATAGCAGTGTGAGAACCGACTAATACACCCTTTCTTGGGGTCTGGATTGGGACCCCTTTCTGGTAACAAAGTAACAATTTAATTAAAAAATTAACACACTCAAACATGCAAAATATACTTCTTTATAATAAAAAATAAAATTATTTACCTCAAATAGGAATGGCAGAGGGTTAGTATCTATATTCTAAGAAGTCCTTTTAAAGTAGTGGGTAAAAATACAAATAGGAAACAGATATATGGGGAAATGTCCAATCTCATCAGTGAGCTGATGTAAATTTTTTTAAAAATCATCGTTTATCTTCTAAATTAGCAAAAGGTTTTTAAAGACAGGACCTTATGCTGGTGAATTTATGATAAAATTAGGACACCCTTCATTGTTGTTGATATTGCCAGTTTATACAACTCTTTGGCAAAGCAAACTGATAACATATATTCATTTAAACAAGATATTCATACCCCATGCTCCAGGTATGCAATTCTTGAGAATTTATCCCAAAAATGCCTCCTTAATTCAAGTGAAGGAAAAGGTCTATGAAGGAAAAACATCAAAATAGTAAAAAATTGGAAAAGAAATGCACATGCAAAAATGGCAGCATAACTAATAAATTATGGTATATTATCTCCCTGTGTACAGCTACTTGATAATTACAAAGCCTATAGGCCATCATGAGAAAATGTACATATTATACTGAAACAATATAAATTATATAAAAAGGTATATTCTGTTTATATTTGCATTAAAATATTGATGTATAAACAAAAACTAAAAGAGTTTACCAAAATGAAATGTTTATGCTTTTACATCCTCTGAGCTAGACTTCATTTATTTAGTACAAATTATTTTGTTTTATTTTATTTTATTTATGTATTTACAGATGGAGTCTTGCTCTGTTATGCACGCTGGAGTGCAGTGGCATGATCTTGACTCACTGCGACCTCCGCCTCCTTGGTTCAAATGATTTTCCTGCCTCAGCCTCCCAAGTAGCTGGGATTACAGGTGCACACCACCAAGCCCGGCTAGTTTTTGTATTTTTAGTAGAGACAGGGTTTCACCATGTTGGCCAGGCTGGTCTCGAACTCCTGACCTCAGGTGATCCACACGCCTTGGCATCCCAAAGTGCTGGGATTACAGGCGTGAGCCACCGTGCCCGGCCAGTACAAATTATTTTAGTGTCTATCCTCTCAAAAGATAAAGTCCCTTAAAAACCAAGAGGCATTGTGGTCAGGCTGCACTCTTGCTTTGGGTGGAGAATTTGTTGATTTTTGTGTTAATATGAGTCAGATGCTGGGGAGACTGGAGCACATGCCCAGTGTATTCACCGAATGTGGCTTCTGTGTTTTTAAAAATCCCCTTGGCTTTTCTTGCTAACAGCTGAAATTAGGGGAATCAGTATGTGTGTCTGCATCATACTGAGAATTTCCCTTTTCATAAAAAAGCACTGGGGCCACCTTTTTTTTTTTTTTTTGAGACAGAGTCTTACTTTGTCACCCAGGCTGGAGTGCAATGGTGCAATTTCAGCTCACTACAACTTCTGCCTCCCAGGTTCAAGTGATTCTCCTGTCTCAGCCTCCCAAGTAGCTGGGATTACAGGCATGGGCCACCATGCCTGACTAATTTTTGTATTTTTATTAGAGATGAGGTTTCACATGTTGGCCAGGCTAGTCTCGCACTGCTGACCTCAGGCAATCTGCCCTCCTCGGCCTCCCAAAGTGCTGAGATTACAGGCTTGAGCCACTGCGCCAGGCCACAACTTTTTTTTTTTTTTTTTTTTTTTTTTTTTTAGGCAGTCTTGCTCTGTCGCCCAGGCTGGAGTGCAGTGAGTGACATCACAGTGAGGATCACCTGCAGTCAACCCCCCAGGCTCAGGTGATCCTCCCACCTCAGCCTCCCAAGTACCTGGGACTACAGGCTTGGAACACCAGGCCTGGCTAAATTTTTGTATTTTTTTTGTAGAGATGGGGTTTTATCACGTTGACCGGCTGGCTTTGAACTCCTGAGCTCAAGCGACCTGCCCACCTTGGCCTCCCAAAGTGCTGGATTACAAGCATGAGCCACCATACCCAGTGACAACTAACTTTTTTATAATTCCAAATGCATTCCATAGCTGCCCTTCTCTGCCTTCTTCCGTCCACCATCTGTTTCCCTTGTGATAAGTCTTCACTTCCCTCCTGCTCCCACCTCATTAAAGCAGGCCTGGCTGTTGGCAAGGTGATGGAGGGGAAGAGTTTTCTGAATGTGCCTGCAGCCAGGAGCCCACCTTCCTTCCCAGCATAGTCATCATCCTCCCTCCCCACCCCCTGGCACATAAGAATGCCTGTTGCAGAAAAACTCCAGTGTGGACATCAGACCACAGTGAACATCAGGCGTACATGCACTAGAGGCCTTCCATAAGCCTAAGCTCTCATATGTTGAAAAGGTACCAATGACACTATTAACTTGGAGAAGCATCTAAATGAAGTGATATAGGGCATTTTTCTTTTTTATTAGAAAGTCTAATTAGAACATCTCCCTGAGTGTTTTAATTTCAGGATGGACTCAAAGAAATGGCTTTAAAATAGTCCCTCTAGAATTGGTCAATTGTTTTCCTTAGCAAGGTTGAAAAGATATTTTGAGCCATCATTTACTAGTTTAGATACTGAAAGTGTTCAAGAAAAATTGCTTCTAGTTTAGAAAGATGTTTCTATTGAGATTTGACACCCTTCCAACTATTTCTACCTCTCCCCTTTTGAATTTTAACTTTTACTCTACTTACGAAAGGATTCATTTGGCCTTGAACACTAGAAATTAACTGTTTCCCTAAGGAAGGCAAGGAGAGAGAGAGAGGGAGAGAGAGAGAGAGAGGATCGGGGAGAGAGAGCGCTTTGGTATCTCCTCCTCTTCTTCTCTCTCTCTCTCTCTCTCCTTCTCTCTCTCTCTCTCTCCCTCTCTCTCTCCTTGCCATGTGGAGATCCAGGGAGAAGGTGGCATTGTGCAAGCCAGATAGAAGGCCCTCACCAAAACCCAAATCTGCCAGTGTTACCGGGGGTCCTTGTTCTTAGAGCTCCCAAGATGGAGGCAAGCCTCTTATTCCCTGATCTGGGGTTCTTCGCCTCACTGATTCCAAAGAAGGGAATCTTAGGCCATGCGGTGAGTGTTATAGCTCTATTAGAAGCCATGGGTCATGGAAGAGAACCGTGGAACCCAGCGACTAGTGTTCAGCTCGATTAGGATGAACATGGGCACTTAGCTGTGCAGGAACAATGGCGAGCCTTTAGCCCGATCGAGAGCGGCAATGGGCGCCTTGCTGTATCAGCAGCACAGTGGACACCCTGCCAGATCTGGAAGGATGGAAGTCAGTGGCAGGTCTGCGATGGCCGCAAACAGCAGTGGTGGACAGTGAGCGAAAGCTCAACTCAAGTGGTAACAAACACGGACCAGAAGAGTGTGCAGTTGCAAGATTTAAAAGAGTGAAAACAGAGCTCCCTTACAAAGGGAGGGGACCCGAAGGGGGTTGCCATTGCCAGCTCGAATGCCTGGGTTTATATCTTGATCATTGTCCCTCCCCCTGTGCTCTCAGGCATTAGATGATTGGCTATTTCTTTACCTCCTGTTTTTGCCTAATTTGCATTTTTGTGAGCTCTCTTTACTACCTGATTGGTTAGGTGTGAGTTAAGTTGCAAGCGCCCTGTTTAAAGGTGGATGTGGTCACCTTCCCAGCTAGGCTTAGGGATTCTTAGTCAGCCTAGGAAATCCAGCTAGTCCTGTCTCTCACCAGCATCTTAATCTTGGACTTCTAGCCTCTAGATCTATAAGAAATCATTGTCTGTTGCTTAAGCCGCCCAGTCTATGGGCAGCTTGTTTGTTATCGTAGCAAGATGACTAAGACACACATATACAGTATCACATATTTTTTAAGAATGTGGTTACTTCACTTGCGCATAATTGGTTTCCTTTATAATCCTATGTATTTCCTTTTATGCATTTGAAACCATTATTTTAAGAATAGGTCCATAGACTTCTCCAGTGAGGTCCAAGCACAAGAAAGATCACAAAGCAGACTCTCCTTCCTTCCCTCCATCTGGGCCACATCTTCTCTTAATAAGAACAACTTCCTTACACCTCCCAGATTGAGGAATGGTGGGAGACAACACGGTATAATAAAGCTTGTTTTATGGTCTTTGCCCTTGTAGATCAGGGTCTCCACTCACTTCTGCTATCACAGACTTTGCCCTCTAACCTCAGTCACTGTCTGACAAGCATCTGCTGGATGGAGGAGAGGATGTGCACAGATGGGTGTATACCCAACGTTGCTCCCAGGAAAGAATTCCAAAGCCACTAGATTTTACCGAGGGTGACCTTCACACAGAACAGTACATGGACACAACCCCCCAGGACTGTGGGTGGAGCAGTTGGAAGGCCACCATTAATTGTGGAGTTATGTTAAGGCTTACACTGATTCTATGCTATGATTTCATTTTGGAATAAAAAACCAGAACCCTGTATTCCATCTTGCCAGAACTGCTTGCTAGTGATTTGAACTCAAGAAATCTGGTACAGGCAGGGTGTGGTGGCTCATGCCTGCAATCCCAGAACTTCGGGAAGCCAAGGCAGAGAGATCACCTGAGGTCAGGAGTTCAAGACCAGCCTGGCTAACAGGCGAAACCTTGTCTCTACTAAAAATACAAAAAATTAGCCTGGCGTGCTGGCGGGCACCTGTCATCCCAGCTACTTGGGAGATTGAGGCAGGAGAATCACTTGAACCTGGGAAGTGGAGGTTGCAGTGAGCCGAGATCGCGCCACTGCACTCCAGCTTGGGAGACAGAGCAAGATTCTGTCTCAAAAAAAAAACAAAGAAAAAAAAGAAATGCGCTACAGTTTTGAACTTCAGTCTCTTCATCTTTCAAATGATGGCTACAACTGCAAAGGTTTACTTTTCAAAACATGTTCTCTCTCTGTCTCTCTCTCTAAATTCCTTCTTCCTTATTTTGAGAGCTACTAAATTTGAGCTTTTTAATTTTAGTATTATTGGATGGTAACCCACTTTCAGAGATGGGAAGCTGGACATCTTGAAGAAAGGAATTTCATCTTAAAGTCCATTATATTTTTAATCTAAACTGCTTGGACTAAAACGGCTTGCTTTAGGACAGGGCTGGGCGTGACTTTTTATTTTGCTTTGTTCTGTTTTGCTTTATCTAGAATCTATGTTTTAATATTTCAGCTCTAGGTGGCAGTAATGTACCATGAAGATGTGTGCTTTACCAGGTAGCCGGCTGCCAAGTTTCAAGTCTTGAGGCGGAAGAGAATCTTAAGGAAAATTTTAATGTGATTACTGGGTGCCAGTGCCACCTAGACACTCTGTGAGCAGGTCAACTCACGACTGTTGTCCCCGGGGACTACCTTGGAGGAAGGAAGGAAAGCTACAGGCTCATGAATACATTACAGGAAGGATGCAATGAAGTATTTTATGGTAGAGGGATTTTTCCAAACCTGTGCTCTATATATACTCTGTCTCTCTCTCTCTACACACACACGCACACACACACACACACACACACACACATGGAAAAGAAAAGCTACTTCTTTAAAACAAGCTTTGTTTATATAATCAACTCATGACCCCCCTCCTCCTCTTTTTTCCTTTCCTAACTCTAAAAAAAACAATTTTACTATCCATTTGTCTCTAAGGTGAATGAGCTAAGAAACGGTAGTAATGTATAGTACTAGAGTAGTTGCATATAGTAAGCATATGTGTGTATACTGAAGAACGTGAGCCTGAGAGGAGAGCACATTTGAGGGACAGTGTATTCTTCATTGTTCATTCCTTTGGATTTCTTTTTGTTTGGTTTTTTCTTTTTTGAGGCTGAGTCTCACTCTGTCACCTAGACTGGAGTGCAGTGGTGCAATCTTGGCTCCCTGCAACCTCCACCTCCTGGGTTCAAGCAATTCTCCTGCCTCAGCCTCCCAAGTAGCTGGGATTACAGGCACACACCACCACGCCTGGCTAACTTTTGTATTTTTAGTAGAGACAAGTTTTCAACATTTTGACCAGGCTGGTCTTGAACTCTTGACCTCAAGTGATCCACCTGCTTTGGCCTCCCGAAGTGGTGGGATTACTGACATGAGCCAGTGCGCCCGGCCTCATCTGGATTTCTTTACAAGAGTTTACGTATCCGTTTCCTCATCTGTAAAATGAGGTTAATAGTTCCACCTTCGTATGGTTCTGATGAGGATTAAAGTGGTCCACAGATACACAGGTGATGAGCTGCCTGACGCACACACAGGAAGATGCATGTGGACGCTAGCTGTGACTACTGTCAGTATTACCCAAGGCTCTTTGCTTTTTCAAATTTTTGTTTAAAGTATTTTGCAGAGACGAGGTCTCACTATGTTGCCCAGGCTAGTCTCTAAATCCTAAGCTCAAGTGAACCTCCTGCCTCAGCCTCCCCAAAGCCCTTTGCTTTTTATATGAAGGAGTAGAGAAGCGATCTGGGCACAGTCACTTAGGGAGAAAAGAAGAGGAGTATAGAGAAACACACCACACATACCCACCACCCCCCTCCACACACACAGATACACACACACACAGACACAGATACACACACACAGGGACACAGAGAGAGATACACACACAGAGAGACAAACATAGATACATACACAGTGACGCAGAAACACACAGATAGACACGCACACACAAAGGGACACAGAGATACACATGCACAGGGACACAGAGATACACACGCACAGGGACACAGAGATACACACGCACAGGGACACAGAGACAGACACACAGAATACACACACACACACAGAGGGACAGACGGTAGATACATAACACACAGGGACATCAGAAACACACAGATATGCACACAGAGAACACAGGAGACAGATTACACACACACACACACACAGGGACACAGAGACAGAGAGATACACACACAGAGAGACAAACATAGATACATACACAGTGACGCAGAAACACACAGATAGACACGCACACACAAAGGGACACAGAGATACACACGCACAGGGACACAGAGCAGACACAGATACACACACATACAGGTACAGATACACACGCACAGACATATCACACACAGGCACATGCATGCACACACACAGCCTGTACAGAATATAGGGAGATGTGAAACCCCATCCATAAGGCTGCTAAAGGCAGCTAAAAGGGGGAAGATGAAAATGTAAAGGTGGTGTGGTAAGGTTTTGGCTAATTTACCTTGTTAAGATGGATGAATAGAAAAACTGGTTTTTTAAGGTTAAGAAAGATAAAGGGAGAGAAAGGATCATGAGCTGATCATACGAACAAACCCTGTTTTGGGAAAGCAACTTCTCTTTTCTCAGTATCTGGAGTTCTTGGGATGTGTGTAGTAGTGCATGACAGCACAGCCAAACATACTGAGAGTGGCTTTTCTTTATAGGAACGGAGGCACTGTCCCACACTGCGGCTCTGTCATGGGTGGAGATGGGTGCTGTGGAATCAGAACAGATTTGCTCTGCCAGTGACCCCTGTGTAGTCCTCCAGTATTCCTTTGGGGTCATGTGTTGATTTATGTCTCTGACTTTGAGACAAATACATGAAAATCCAAACTTAAAACTCAAAAGTGACTGGGAGACTTTTCAAATGGGAAGAAAATTCTACACTTTACAAAATAATTCACCATTGGACTCCCTTAAATCACTGATGGAGAGTATGTTTCCATAACACCTCACAGAACTGTAGTAAGGGGCCATTGTATCCAAGGATCTTTTCTTTAAAGTAGATTCCTTAGAAAGCAAAAAGGTTTACAAAAAAAGAATTACTCTCATGAAGATGAGTCAGTTGATATGATCCATGCAGATACTGTCTCGGAAGAAAATGTTCATGTAGCTGGTAAATTTCTGACATGATGGGAAAGGTTTCTGAGTGTCCTTCAATTATCTTCTCTCTTCTCTTCCCATTATTTATTTTTTTATTTATTTTTGAGACTGAGTCTTCCTCTGTCACCCAGGCTGGAGTGCAGTGGCATGATCTTGGCTCACTGCAACTTCTGCTTCCTGGGTTCAAGCAATTCTCCTGCCTCAGCCTCCCCAGTAGCTGGGATTACAGGCATGTGCCACCACACTAGGCTAATTTTGTATTTTTAGGAGAGACAGGGTTTCACCATGTTGGCCAGGCTGGTCTCGAACTCCTGACGTCAGGTGATCCTCTTGTCTCAGCCTCCCAAAGTTCTGGGATTACAGGCGTGAGACACCATGCCCAGCTCCTAATTATTTATTATTATTATTATTATTCATTTTGTGAAAGTTTTTACCCCTGTGACTAGGGGAAGACAGAATTTTAGCCCTTATATTCCAGCAGATGTGGTTTTCCAAAAGCAATGGTGAGGCTGAATGAGGAACGAAAAGATGAAAGCTTTCCACTCTCAGGAGGCTCCATGCTTTGAGCTTCCTAAGAAGTTGTACCAAAGGTAGACATCACTGCTCAAGCTTCCAGACTGCTTCACAATTGCAAACAAAGATCTGAAAACTTGTTCTGTTACACTTCCTGGGAACGTTTTTAATTAAATCAGTGACCAAATTTGCAAATATTCTCCATCGGAAGCTTTTATATTTGGCAGGAGCTGCAGACTGTGATGTCAGCCTCTGATTTGAAAACCTGGCCCTTCTAAGAGAATAATAGAAGTTATAAAGAAAAAAAAAATGTGTCTGTGCCAAACCAACAACAAATAAAAGTTTATAAGATTCTAAATTGAATTTGCTTTTGTAATTTTCCCCAAAAGATACTAGGAAGAATACCAACTTGCTTTAGAGGTTAACCAATTAATTAATGTGGAAAGCTGAAAATATATTATTCCAAGATTGCTGTGTAGTTTATAAGCTGAGATATATGTTTATTTTTTTGCTTTCTAGATACTATAGAGGAAAGACTGTGCCTTCTTCTTATTTTCTATTGCTTATTTTGAGACCCCATTGCCCTGGCTGGAGTGCAGTGATGATCATAGCTCACTGCAGCCTCAAACTCTGAGGTTTAAGTGATCTTCCCACTTCAGGCTCCCAAGTAGCTGGAACTACAAATGCACACCACCACACCTAGCTAATTTTTTTATTTTGTTATGTTTTGTAGAGATGAGGTCTCTCTATATTGCCCAGGCTGGTCTCGAACTACTGGCCTCAAGCAGTCCTCTTGCCTTGGCCTCCCAAAGTGCTGAGATTACAGGCATTAGCCACTGTGCTGGCCACCTTACTGTATCTATTCATGTGCTGTTCAGATTATTTAATTAAATGCTTGTTGATCTGATTTGCTGGAAGTCTAGAAGTCTTTGGCATGAGATAACATTATATTAGAAAGAGAACTGGATTGAGGCTTTAAAGATCAAGCCTCATCTTATCTTTGTTGCACCTTATCTTTGTAGAACAATTTATAGTTTACCAAGCTCTTAGAGTACAACCTATTACATTGTAATATATGACCTATTGCATTTGATCATCATAGCTACCCTGTAACATAAAAGACAGTATTGTTATTCAATACTGTATAACACTGGTCATATTGAATTAGAGACCATCCTAAATATATTCTTTTAACCTAACTATTCATGTATTGCAATATACATAGGTGAGAATTTTCCAAGTCTTCAAATTCTCGTTCCTTTTTGCTTATCATTTTCTTCTTCAACTGAACTCTGTGCTCTCACATTTTGCTGTAAGTGGTAAAGAGAAACCAGGCCACACCTTCAACATTTTGCTTAGGGATTTCCTCAGCTAAATACCCAAGTTTGTCACTTACAAGTTTTATCTTCCACAAAACACTAGAACACAATTCAGCCAAGTTCTTTGCCACTTTGTAACAAGGATCATCTTTCCTCCAGTGCCCAAAACATGTTCCTCGTTTCCATGTGAGACCTCACCAGAAGCATATTTAATGTCCATATTTCTATCAACAGGCTCTTTGGGGAACTAGGTTTTTCTAATATGGCCTCAACACTCTTCTAGCCTTACCCAGTTCAAAAGTCACTTTGAATTTTTTGGTATTTGTTATATCAGCACCCCACTCTCAGTACCAAAATCTGTATTCATCTATAGGGCTTCCATAACAAAGTAACACACACTGGTTGGCTTAAACAACAGAAACTTATTTCCTAACAGTTTTGGTGGTTTGAGGTCCAAGATCAAGTTCAGCTGGTTTCATTCCGAGGATTCTCTCCTTGGCTTGTAGATGGCCATCTTCTTCCAGTATCTTCATTTGGTCTTTCCTCTATGAATGTACATATCTGTGTCACAACTCCCTCTTCTTATAAGGACACTGGTCATGTTGGATTAGGAACCACCCTAAAGATCTTCTTGTAACTTAATTGCCTATTTAAAGACCTTATCTCCAAATACAGTTACATTCTGAGGTTTTGGGGTTAGGACGTTAACATATGAATTTGGGGGGACACTATTCAGACCATAAATGGCAGTAACCTATAGATGAGAATTAGACCACCAATGAGAATATTCACATGCATAGACACTTAAAGTCACATGGCTAGTATAATGAAGACCCAGAAATTTTGATTTTTTTATTCAGTCTATTAAGGTGACAAAATGTATTGGAAGTATGTGATCCAAGTAAGTAGATCTATGAATGGTTTCAGGAACTAAGACACAAACATAAGTTATAGCCACAGGAAATACCCATGATTTTTGACACAGCTGCTCCAAATTTGACATATCACAACATGCTGTAAGCATGCCTGTCTTGATCTATTTGTGCTGACATAACAAAATATCTGAAACTGGATAATTTATAAAAAGAGAAATTTATTTCTTATAGTTCTGAAGACTGGGAGATCCAAGATCAAGACACTTACAACTGGTGTCTGGTGTGAGACCTCTTGCTGTATCCTCACATGGTGGAAGGGGTGAAAAGGGCAAAAAGGCACTTCTAGAATGCTCCCTTCAACCTCTTTTTATCACAGTATTAATCCATTCATGACTTAATCACTTCCTAAAGGCCCCATCTCTTAATATTATCCCATTGGTGATTAAGTTTTAACATATGAATTTTGAGGGTCACATATAGACCACATATAGACCATAGCAATGCCTAACATTTTGTGTAAATTGTTTGAAAGATTAAATTCATGGCAATGCTATTACATTAAAGCTTAAATATTTTTTATTGTGTTTTTAGAATTAAATGATCATTCATCTTCCCCAGAATTATAATCCTAAAAGTTAAGGAGAAGATCATATTTTCATCTCTACCCTCTGAAAGCTATAAATCTCTTCAAACAGAATTTGAACATAAACCATCCTTCTCAGTGAATATAAGAACAGGCACTATGGGATGAATAAAAACCAGTTCAGTCACTATCAAACCAACAAAATCACTGACCACGGCTCTGTTTGGCAGTGCATCATCTCTTGTGCTGACCTGGAAAACACTCAACTCTAACTAGCTACTTCATTGCCAAGGTCACTGGCTTTGTCTCTGACCTAGAGCAAAGCATCCTCTAACCAAGCTGGATCTCTGCTTTGTAAACTGGGGATTAACTATCACAGAGGCTTAGGATCACATTAGAAATGCACTTTATAATAGATATGCATTTATTAAAAGTAGGGAAGAAACAGTTTTAAAATGTTGCTCTTCAAGTGTAAGCCTGCTCTTGGATTTTAAAAATGTCTGTTTTACACATAATACCATATGTGGATATTTATGTTTGAAAAGAATCATGTAATAGATTAAAGCATCATTCTTGTCCAAACAAAAAATGATATGAAATTGTCTTTTAGATATGTCATTAAGACCACTGGGTGTTCCAAGAAGAAAGCCGAACACAACTCCTAGCACCTAAGTCCACATCTTTTTATCATTGGAACTTTATGAGAATAAGTTTGGAGCAAAACAAAACCAACTGAATTCTAAATTATCACTCATCTGATGGATCCAGAAAAAAGGGGACTGGAATCATTTTCCACCAAAGTCCTTTTGGGTCCAAAAATCACAGATCAATGCTCAAATTTTTTTGGTTGTTGTTGGGTAGAACCAGATAAAACCTCAAGACCCTTTCATTCAAGGGCATTGAGGATGCAAACTCTGCACAGGACAAAAGTGCCTGGAGTCATCAGGCAGCTCCAGGCAGTAAAACAAAATCTGATGGTTACACTATTTCTCCCTGAGCTTGTCTTTGGTTCTATAATAATTAATTTAAAAAGGTACTTTAGCACTTGTGCCAAATAATGAAATATTCAATTAAAAATGCAACCAGCTGGCTTTTCAACCTTTCTAGCAAGTCATGATCAGAACTGCCCTTTGATGAGCAGCTTCTGTGCCGGACACCTCTTGGCAGGCCTCCAAGGGAGGACGGGCATGAGATGCAGGAGTGGTCAGATGGCATCACTGCTGCTGAGGCAGAGCCAGCCCAGTGCTCTGTGCTGTGGGCTGGCAGTGGCTCTTCACAGTCTTCCTGGAGGTTCCTGCACCACAGTTATCCACCAGAGAGTGAATTGTTCCCACAGTCTCCCAACTGTTGTCCTGGCTTCCACCCCTGCCTCTCTGTCATCTATTTTCCACACAGCAGCCAGAGCCATCCTTGTAAAATACAAGTCGTGTCATGTCACTCCTCTGGCCAACCCTCCAATATCTCCCAGCACAGAGAACAAAACCAAGCATCCTTGCTGGGACTTGATTCGGTCCCCATCACCTCTCCGACCTCACCTCCTACCACTTTCTCATTCCCTGTGTCTGCATGAGCCTCCTGGCCTCCTGGCTATTTCTCAGAACACTTTGGGCATGTGCCCTCCTCACTCCCCTGGTGCATTCTGCTCCCTCTGGCTAGAATGTTCTTCCTCCAGATACTCAGTGACTTGCTCTTTCACTTCATTCAGGTCTTGGTCAAATGTCACCTCATGAGAGAAGCCTTCCCTCTCCCCCATCACTCTGTCTCGTCCCCATCACTCTTTCTTGTTTGAAACAACCTCAAACTTCATGAGAAGTTGCAAAAAGAACACAATGAATTTCTGCCCTGAACTATTTGGGTGTAAGACACCCACATGGTGCCCCATCACCCTTAAATATTTAAGTTTGGGAGTTTGACATACAAAGACATTCTCCTACACAATCACAATTCAACCATCAGGATAGGAAAGCTGACTCTGGTACATTCCTGCTATCTCATCTTCAGATCTCAGTCAAGTTTCATGAGTTGTCCCAACAACACTTTTGTTGCCAAAGGACCCAATAGAGAAAGCTGCATTGCAGTTACTTGTCATGTTACCTTAGCATCCTCCAACATGAAACAGGTCCTCCATCTTGCATTGACTTTCGTGACTTTGACACTTGTGAAGGGACCAAGCAACTGATTTTGTAAAATGCCCATTCATTTTGCTTTGCCTGATGTTTCACCATGATCAAATTCAGGTTACACATCTCTGGCAGGAAAATCACAGAAAGGATGCCGTGTTCAGAATCAACTACATTACATGCAGGGATCACTGCAAAATGAAAATACTGTAGACGGACCCCTCATTAAACAATTACTAAGACTTTCAAGAAAGTGACAGCAGAGCATTAAACCAAACATATGCCCCTTCTGAGCACTGGGCCCTGTGCTACTGCAGAAGTCCATGAAACTGGCCCTGACTGTGATCTTCACGTTGCATCTCATCAGATGGCAAGTGATTCTCCTTCGTATATTACTGATGATGTTACCTTTAATCACTCTATTAAAGTGGGTTGACCAGGCTTCTCCACTCTAAAGTTAATATTTCCCTGTTTTGTAGTGTTTGGGGGAAGATATTTTATATTTACTTAGTTCTATCAATATGAACGTATGGTTTCTGATTTTATTCAATGGTTTATAATGCACGACTATATTTATTTATTATTTTTAATTTACCTGCAGTCCACTTGGCTTTCTTTGGTGTACAGTTCCATGAGTTTTAATACAAGTGTAGACAACTGTACCCAACCTAAAAATGAGGGTACACAGCACTTCCAAACCCACCAGAATTCCTTCACGTTGTCCCTTTGTAATAAAATCCTCCCTTTCCTCCTAGTCACTAGAACTCACTGAACTTGGTCCTAAAGTTTTGCCTTTTCTAGAATGTCCTATAAACAGAATCATGCTACCTATAACCTTTGGAGACTTGAGTGCTTCATTTAGCATAATGCCCTTGGGATTCATTCATATTGTTCCCTGAGTAAGTTTCCATTGCATGAATGGATACAATTTGTTTATCCATTTGCCCATTTGTTATATCAAATTTTCCTTATTCAAATTAATGGGGCTTTCTGTCTTCAGACAGGACCCTCACTGATTGAGAACATGGGGGCGGTGATTCTTCATTTCTGACACATTTCCGGGTGATGCTGAAGCAGCCAGTCTGGGGACCCCACATGCAGTAGCAAGGCTGTAGCCAGCTCACCAGAACATGGATCATTGTGAGGGGCCGGGCTGCAGGCAGGGACAGTGTCTTCAAAGGAGGGGATTGTGCTAATACAGGTGAGAAATAATGAGGGCCTGAGCCAAGCTGGTAGCAGTGGGACAGACAGTGGAGATAGATTGTAGAGACAGTAAAAAGAAAAAGAGGGGACCTACAGCAGGAGGGGAGTTGATGATGTGAGGTAGCAATGAGCTCCCTTTTCGTTGTTCAGTGTGAAGAGGGTCGCGGGATATCAGGTAGAACTGCTGCATAAGAAGCTGGCCACAAGTGTCAGCAGCTCAGAGGAAACAGAGGCCTAGGCTACAGGTGATAGTGGGTGTGGACTATGACCCCTGGGGGAAGGGCAGAGGAGGAAAGGACAGAGGTGGGGAGAGCGTGCCTCCTCCCTGCTGCTCGCCAGCTTCCGTGAAGGAGCCCACCCCCACTCCACCCCAGGCTGCCTGCCTCCCTCTATTTATTTTTTATCAACAGTTGAGCTCAGAGCCTAATCTTAGCATCTCTCGATTTGCTCTGAGACAAAAGGAGACTGCGAAGCCTACAGGCATCCATTAGATGGAGAGTTGTTCAGAGGAGAACTCTGACCTTGGCCGCCTCTTCCCCTGGCTGGGTCCCAGGAGATCACTGCTCCCTCTATTTTAAAGGCAATGATGCTGCTAAAGCTCTTTTCTGTTTCTTCTTAGCACAGGGTAATACCACAACCATGCATTTTTTTTTGTTTTTGTTGTTGTTTTTGTTTGTTTGTTTTGAGACGGAGTCTCACTCTGTCAACCAGGCTGGAGTGCAGTGGTGCGACCTTAGCTCACTGCAACCTCTGCCTCCCAGGTAACTGGGATTCAAGGGATTCTTCTGCCTCAGCCTCCCAGGTAGCTGGGATTACAGGCGCCCACCACCACGCCCGGCTAATTTTTGTATTTTTACTGGCTAATTTATGTATTTTAGTAGAGGCAGGGTTTTACCATATTGCCCAGGCTGGTCTCAAACTCCTGACCTCGTGATCCACCCGCCTCAGCCTCCCAAAGTGCTGGGATTACAGGCGTAAGCCACCGCGTCTGGCCAAAAATTTTACCACTAAGCTAAAGGAAGCAACTACAGAAATATGCAGTAATTAACAACAGTCTAATTTCCAAAATTCCAGGTTCCAATCCAATGGACACCACAAGAAAGCAACAACAAGATTCCAAGGCCTCCAACTGCCTTACTCCATGAACAGCATATTCTATGCAGAAGGGCCTGTGGTGGCCACTCGGTTTCTTCCACACCAGCGCTGCCCTTCCAGAGTGGACAGGACTACAAAAAGGGTCACTTCATTTCCCTTCAAGACAATGAGTCTAAAGGAACATTTTGTCTCCTCCTTGGACTAACTAGTGTTAAAGTCTCACTAAAAGTAAATCTTAGCAGGTCTCGGTGGCTCACACCTGTAGTCCCAGGTACTCGGGAGGCTGAGGCAGGCTAGCTTGAACCTGAACCCAGGAGTAAGAGGTTACAGTGAGCGATGATAGCACCACTGCACTCCAGCCTGGGAGACAGAGCAAAACTTTATCGCTAAAATACATTTTTAAAAAGTTTTTAAGTAACTTTTTTACATTATATATTTTAAGTTAAAAAACCCCAACCTAATATATTGAGTATGGGCCTAATTTTGCAACCTTATGTTATATAGGCACTAAAAAGTCTGTGTTTCACGTGTCCGTGTGAAGAGATCACCAAACAGGCTTTGTGTGGGCAACATGGTTGTTTATTTCACCTGGGTGCAGGCAGGCTGAGTCTGAAAAAGGAGTCAGCAAAGGGTGGTGGGATTATCATTGGTTCTTATAGGTTTTGGGATAGGCGGTGAAGTTAAGAGCAATGTTTTGGGGCAGGGGTGAAGCTCACCAAGTACATTCTCAAGGGCGGGGAGAATTACAAAGAAACTTCTTAAGGGTAGGGGAAATTACAAAGTACATCGATCTGTTAGGGTGGGGCAGAAACAAATCACAGTGGTGGAATGTCATCAGTTAAGCTATTTTCACTTCTGTGGATCTTCAGTTGCTTCAGACCATCTGGATGTCTACACGCAGGTCGCTGGGGATGTGATGGCTTAGCTTGGGCTCAGAGGCCTGACAGTCTGAAAGACTTAGTGAACATCTTTGAGATAGTGAATTATGGATGTTTTTCTTTTGTCTTTGCTTATACGTATTTCATTACTGTCTTCTACAGTCAGTGATTATGCTTTGCCTCTGTAAGAAAAAGTCAATGAAGTTTTTTAAGTATTAAGAATTCATGGCCGGGCACAGTGACTCATGCCTATAATCCCAGTATTTTGGGAGGCTGAGGTGGGCAGATTGCTTGAGCCAGGAATTCAAGACCAGCCTAGGCGAAACCTTGTCTCTATGAAAAAACACACAAAAAATAGCCAAGTGTGGTGGTGCACGCCTGTAGTCCCAGCTGCTCGGGAAGCTGAGGCGGAGGATTGCTTGAGCCTAGGAGTTTGAGGCTTCAGGGAGCTGCGATCATGCCACTGCACTCCAGCCTGGGTGACAAAGCAAGACTCTGTTTCCAAAATAATAATAATCACACTGCTCAGATTCCAGGTGGGCACTTGGTACTTACTTATTAATTATTTGAATGAGTGAGAATGAATGAGAATAAATGAAAGACGAACAGTTGTGCCACAGGTCCCTGCTCATCTGATGGATGGCTACCTTATTCTGTGCCTGCAAAGCAATGACTTCAGTACAGCTCTAGACTTGCCTTCTGTAACCCACAAACAGATCTCTCACAGAAGAATAACACTGTGGAGAGGAGGGTGCTGATGGGGGAAGTTGTTTGTCATTTGTGAATAAAAAGCAAGACTGTGAAGGCCCCACCCCTAATTAATTGCAGGGATAAAGGTGAGTGTCTTATAGAGTAAACAACCTGAAGCAGCTGGTAAAACAAGTCCCCCAAGGACCAGATCCCAGCTAGCTAATTAGCAGACGCTCACCTGAGCAGACATCACACTCAGGGTCTTAAGGAACCTACCAGTATTTTAAAAATCAGCTTTGTTATGAGTTATTCTTCCAAGTCAAACAAGATAGGATCAAATTGTAGGGATCTAGTTTCAAAATTCAAGCTGTACCTTTAGAAGAAGGGTGGAAAATCACACTGTAGCAGAGAACAGAGACTAATTACAGTAAGTACAGTATTTGCTAGTTCAGATGTTATTCTAATTCAGTTGTATGATTTTGTAAAAATCAAGACACGCTTTGATTAAATATTCTTCTAAATTCATTCATTCGACATACATATATTGGGCACCTGTTTATATGCTTCATTTTATATTTTATTTTATTATTTTTTCAAGATGGAGTCTTGCTGTGTCACCCAGCTGGAGTGCAGTGTCATGATCTCAGCTCACTGCAACCTCTGCCTCCTGGGTTCAAGCAATTCTCCTGCCTCAACCTCCCGAGTAGCTGGGATTACAGGTGCGCAACAGCACACCAGGCTAATTTTTGTATTTTTAGTAGAGACAGGATTTCACCATGTTGGCCAGGCTGGTCTCGAACTTCTGACCTCGTGATCCACCCGCCTCAGCCTCCCAAAATGTTGGGATCACAGGCATCAGCCACTGCGTCTGGCCATAAGTTTCATTTTAGAAGGTAAGTGTCACAGCACTTTATGAGAAGAAACTAATTTTTTCCACTTAAATGGGAATAATATGCAGACAGTAGTGGGGTGCTAGAGCCAGTTTGTACTAGCCCATGGGAGCTGACTGTTAAATTTTCAGGATTTTGTAATCTGGTCGTTAAATACAGCTATTATTAAAAACTAAATTGCTGGGCACAGTGGCTCACGGCGTGACAGAGCAAGACTCCATCTCAAAAAAAAAAAAAAAAAAAAACCCCAAAAAATCTAAATTATATAAAATTGCAATAAATTATATTAAAAACAAAGGTGATAAATACTCAAAGCATCTCTTTCTAATAAATTTACTATATTTTGTTATTACCTATGATCTGGGAGCTATTTTCTTCCATTGGACCTGTATTGTCAAAGTACTACATAATGATATGTATGCACATCTCTTCCCGTCAATGTGCTCAGTAATGTCACATTGGAAATCAGCCATACAAGGAGTATTTACACCACAAAAAATGGCAAACACTAAAAGTCAGGGCTTCTTTTTTCTTGCTTGTCTCTACTTTAAAAGGTGACAGGAAATACTGACGATGCAGATCAATGTAAAAGTGTGTCATAAGACTTAAAAGTGGATCTGTAGCTCCTAGATTGTGAGTAGCACCAAAAATTGAGGAAATATTCTTTCGGGATGCAAAAATATTGGGAGAGCCAATTCAAAAATACTGATTATCTAATTCAGTACCGTCACTCATACTGACTAATGAATGAAGTTTCCACATCTTGATGGTTTTCCTTCTGTTCATTCAGAGTAAACAAAAACATCGACCAGCATTCATGTTAGAACTACACTCATTTGTTAATGCCTTGAGTGACTTTGCTGAATGGGGTAGTAATCAAACGTTAGTTCGTAGTTTGATTTTTGTCAAATCATGGTTGAATTACAACCACAGGTTGACTGACTATGGATACAAAGGTTCAGCAGAAATCAACAAAAGCCTTTTTTTGTAAGAATCAATTGGCTATTGAAATTTACAATCAAGAGTATTGCCTACTTTATATTTATTTGTAAATTGTGTGCTACACACTTTGTATCAGCAAAATTTATGACAAATGTATGTGCTTATATATCTGCATACGTATCTTTCCTAGAAAGCTAGTTGTTGAACAAACATTTATCAGTGCACACTTTGTGTGGTGCTCCAATAAAGGCGAAGTAAGCCAATCCTGCCAACTTCAGCTATATATCAAACAGCAAAATAAAAATGACTTAATATATGCTGAAAATGTCTATGATTGTTAAAAAATGCCAGACAACAGCTATAGGTGGAACAAGCTATAATAAGGCACATGGTGGGCTGGCTTAACTCAGTCATTTCCAAGCTTTCAATATTAGCTGGGTATAAGGGGAAGTGTTCCCCTTCCTTCACAGGGTATATTTCCCCCACCTCTTCATTCCTGTACACCATTGTTCTGGAATCCGAAATGTTTCCTAGTTTTAGCACTGCTGAAATCTCACATTATTGTATGTCTAGTGACAACCTCTGCTTGTTGGTGTTGGTCATTTGTTGCCAATAGAACAAGCAGAGTTATCTGGGGGATGCTGGAAAAAGTGTTAGAAAAATGTGTTCTCAATGTAGTGGGTGAGTTATAGGGTGGAAAAGCCGATTGCATAGAAGGTCCAGTACCAACTGTTGCCTCCCTAACTAGCTGTATGATCACAGAGACGTCACACCAATGGAGGATAGCTTGGCCTCCTACTAGAGGGCAAGGTGTACGTGGGCAGGGACCTGGCTCTGTTCACTGCTCTCCCAGAGCCTAGCACACTGCCAGCACACAGTGGGCACTCAATTAGGGAATGCTAAACAAATCAGGTAAAATACAAATGCTACCTTTCATGGCTGGTGTGAGGATCAAATTCATTTGAATGCATGTAAAGTGTTCTGCAAACTCACAGTTCTTTAAATTATTATTTGATGAGTTACACTCATGAAATAACTGCTGTTTGGGTATTGCTGCCTCACTCCCTACTTTGATTTCTTCTTTCTAACCAGGAGCATCTTTGTGGACATAATCCCTTCTGTGCTCCCAAAGCAGCTTGAGCCTCACACTGCAATGAAACAGCTGACTGACTCATCTACCTTTTTCACGAACCCATGGGCTCCTTCAAGGCAGCAGTCCAGTTTATTCATCTCAGTATCCTAACCTCCTAGTGCAGTGGCTGGGACAGGCTGTATGCTCAAAGAGTGAGCGAAAGACATGTGGACTCTACTTGATCCAGTCCATTCATTTGGACCTAGAATGTGTGCCAGACCAGCAGGGGTAAGTGGGCCAGGGATAACCCTTTCCAGAGTTCAGAGGCTGCCACTGCTACAAAACAAAGGATGTAGGATGTGTTTTCAGTAGACCAACAAAGCAGCAGCTGTGTGGCTCAGCATGCATGGATTAAACAAGCATTATGGGCTAGCCTAGGAACCTAAATACCATTTTAAACAGCTTTTTTTCGGGCATTTTACAAATAACGCATGTGAAAGATACTGCCTCTTCTACTAAAAAGCAAAAGCAAAAAACATGCTACCCCACCCAATCAACCAGGCCCAAATACAGACATTGGTTGGCTTTGAGTGGTTCAAATCTGAGTCTTTCAAAAATGTACATTTTCACTTCCTGATGTGCAGAAGTCTGTGGTTTAGTTAACTAAATAATAGTACAGCAGAAACAAATCCATTTGAATTCAATGCAATAGGTTTCCTGGGGATTATTTCTTCCATTGAAATCAACATGCCTGTTAACAAGCACAAGTTCTAGGCTCTTCTGACTTTTTGGGCAGGAACACTGCAGGGGAGTTATAAGAGCCCCAGCTGAGATGGACAGGATCACCCTTTCCCCAGGCAGAGTCCCAGCTCCCTGACCGCACCCACGATTTCTTCCATAGTGCTTTGCTGGGACCTTCCTGAGGTCACTCAGTGAAGCGTCTTCTATGTTTTGAGAAGCAGGAAGCTTTTGGAATAGCCTCCAAAGAGAGGAAAAGTTGGCTTTAATTAAGTATTTGTATTAACTTCTCAGAGCAACAGAGATGTCTGCCTAATGACAGAACACATAAAAGGCAGAGCCAATAATTAATCTTCATGGACTGTCCAATTCTTGGCAAGTTTAATGAGCTGATGTTCACCTTGCACAGCTACATGGCACTCTCTAATTCCTCCACACATCAAATAAAAACTACATGAAGCCAAAGTGGGGGAAATGAGCATAGTCCATAGCTCAAATCTGCAGGATTATGAGTACAAGGATGGAAAACCCCCAGGGTCTCCTGAACAGGTGCTGCAACAGCAGGAGGCATGCAAACTGAAAGAAAATGGTTATATCGTTCTAATTGTGTGGCAGAGCCATTTGCTGCCTGACCAACAGAGCAACTGCACAGAGATAGTTGTTGTTTGCTTTAGCAAACTGGAGCCCCTTGACTTCCTACCATTTGTTTGTGTGTGTGTATAGTCCTGTGCAAGAGATCACCCAGGTGACCACAATCTACACACGCTTTCTTAGCTCTGCTTCCCCGCAAAACCTAGGATATCAGAGGATTAACAGAAAAGAGAGCATCTTTTTTTTTTTTTTTTTTTTTTTTGAGACGGAGTCTTTCTCTTTCTCCCGGGCTGGAGTGCAGTGGCCGGATCTCAGCTCACTGCAAGCTCCGCCTCCCGGGTTTACGCCATTCTCCTGCCTCAGCCTCCCCAGTAGCTGGGACTACAGGCGCCTGCCACCTCGCCCGGCTAGTTTTTTGTATTTTTTTTTTTAGTACAGACGGGGTTTCACCGGGTTAGCCAGGATGGTCTCGATCTCCTGACCTCGTGATCCGCCCGTCTCGGCCTCCCAAAGTGCTGGGATTACAGGCTTGAGCCACCGCGCCCGGCATAGAGGGCATCTTCTTATCTTTGCAGATATTCACCAAATCCCCAGGTCTAAGTGTGAAGAAAGCTAGGGTTTATGGTAGAAAAGGAAAGCCAGGCTCCCCTGAGAGCCCTACTAGGGAACAGATTGAGTACCATCTGCATGAGCAATGGTGAATCAAAGGTGGGACTCAAGTTCCCAAGTCTGCTGCTTCACTCTGAGCAGCCTATTAGATTCATGTGCTTCTTGACAGCTTCGGACAAAAATGTTCATGCCCCTCCTGATAGCACCAGACAGATCAACGTGATGTGCGGCCATCATGCCTCTGGATTTGGAGGCTCCCCAGGAGAAGCAGCTCAAGCCTGGCTTCGACATCCTGAAAGTGTTTGTGTACCGCCCCACAAGCTGCTGGTTGGTGCATCTCAGCTCCCCTCATTCACCTGCCCTACCCTGCGCTATCTGGTAATCCAGCATTCGCTGCCAACCATTCTCCATGCCTGTCCACCCAGCCCAGCAGTCTAACCATGACACTGGCAGTAAAGAAAAGCGGTAACAGGGGCCTTCAAGTGGAACTTGTATTGCTGTTAAATAAGAATCACTCTCCCTTAGATGTGCATATATGAATCTGTAATATGGACATAGATGGGCAGAGATGTCTCCTCCCTGTTCTAGCATTTGGGGCCAACTCTAAGCCCCACCCATGGTAAAGTGGAAAAGCACGGGGCCAGCAGTCTACAATGGACGTCATGGGCATGACTATGAGAAGACTGAGCAGGAGAGAGACCCCAAAGACCACGCTGCTCCCCCCAGCATAACTAGATGGCACAAGAAAGCACTGAGTTAATACTGGGTGTTGGGGGAAAGGTGCAAAGGTGCAAAGGAGATACTCTAGAAAGGGTACTGACTCTATCTGAGATACTCACCAACCCATGTCAGCCTAACAAACTCCTACTTAACGTTTAAAGCCCAGTTCATAATGTCCTTTTTACACATTTCTGTAGCCCCATCTACCAGGACCTACTCACAGATTTTTACTTTCTCTGTGTTCCTAGAACAGAAACAGCCATGATGTCTCAGTCAAAAACAGATCACATATACCAAGCTGGCCCCATAAGCTTATAACAGCATATTTTTATCATATCTTTTCTGTATTTAGATGCACAAATAAGTACCATTGTGTTCCAATTGCCTACAGTATTCAGTACAGTAGTGTGCTGTACAGGTTTGTATCTGGAAACAATAGCCTGTACCATATAGCCTAGGTGTGTAGTAGGCCATATCATCTAGGTTTGTGTAGGTACACTCTATGATGTTCGTGCAATGACAAAATCGCCCGACGATGCATTTCTCAGAACATATCCCCATCGCCAAGTGATGCATGACTGGATCATGATTACCTAAATTTTACCAACTTCTTAAACACTGGCCCTAGAACTAAGTCCACCCTCAAATTATCCCCTGGTTATTTTTGTGTGTCCTCAAGGGCTCTCATAAAGGAGCTCAGCAGCACCTCCATGGGTGAACTTCAGTCTCTGATAATCTACGTCTCCTCGAGGAGGCACCCTTGTCTGCCTGATGGCAGATGCCCTTGTGAAAATTCAATACTTCCTGGTCCGAATTGCTTCCCTGGGCTCCTCTGGCATATGGCAGACCATGGGAAAATGGCTCTCCTTCTGCTGTGTGCCTTATTAGGTCGCAAGGGCCTTGAAACACCCCCCTATGTGTACTCCAAGTCTTACTGACCCTCCTTCACCTCTGGTTGTATTCCCTCTCACTGTAGGTCCAATCTCTCAGACCAGGCAGCGAAGGGAGCCATGCCTTCCCCCCAACACTCCTGTCTTTCTCTTCAGCATCCTGGGAACCATGCATCAGCTTTTCCTCCTTCTTCCAATCTGAAACAAACCAATAAAAGCAATGATGCCCCAACCCCTGTAAATTAATGACCTGGTCAGGGAAGGTAACCAGCCCCATTCATACCATCTCTGGTCAGACTGGGTTGGAGACACACACCTTTATACATTCCCCCTGCCACATGCCCTAAGAACCTCTAATATAACACTTGTCACATTCACCATGATTATGTCATCAAGGCTAGACTCCGAGATCTTTGAAAGCAGAAACCATAGACTATTTATCTTTGTGCCACTCTCCAATTCTGCGCTCAATAAACAATCATCACGTCTAATATTTAATGAGTACTTAGGATGGATGAGTCAGTGCAGGCCAGGACTTCTATAATAAGAGCTCCCCATTCCTCCTCGTCTGAGTTCCTAGATAAATGTTTTTAGCTTTAAGAGCTTAGAAGGGTGAGCAATTAACCTTCAACTCCTTTCCCTACTCCTGGTATAAATTGTCAAACCTCCCGCAAACAAAAACAGTGCATAAAACCATCAGATCTCGTGAGAACTCACTCACTATCACGAGAACAGCATACAAGATACAGCCCCCATTATTTCATTAACTCTCAAAACATGTGGGGATTACAGGGCTTATAATTCAAGATGAGATTTAGGTGGGGACACAGCCAAACCATATCAGTTCAACAAACACTTCATTATTTGATAATTCTCCTTAAAAGAAGTTGACCCATTATTTCAGTTTCCTCTCCAAGTGCTCTAAATTAGAAATGAAATATGTAGAAATCATCACTACAAATTTGACTTTGACTACAATACAGCAATTTGTAAGGTGGGTTATTTGGGCGTAGATATTTGAAGGTCAATCACTTCTACCCTCTGCAGGGTGTAGAATGCATGGAGTTTTACCCCATGTTGCTTAAAGCATCTGCCAGACTCCCATGCCGACCTTCTTGATTTGATTTTCTAGTTTGGTAGCAGTCCCAGCAAAGACCACAATGACTAACATTACCATTATTAAGAAGAGAGTTCCATGATCTTCTGGAACCATAAAATCTTTTTTTTTTTTTTTTTGAGACAGAGTTTTGATCTTGTTGCCCAGGCTGGAGTGCAATGGCACAACCTCTGCTCACTGCAATATGCGCCTCCAAGGTTCAAGGGATTCTCTTACCTCAGCCTCCTGAATAACTGGGGCTTCAGGCATGCGCCACCATGCCCAGCTAATTTTTTGTATTTTTAGTAGAGATGGGGTTTCACCATTTTGGTCAAGCTGGTCTCAAACTCCTGACCTCATGTGATCCATCCGCCTCAGCCTCCCAAAGTGCTGAGATTACAGGCATGAGCTACTGCGCTCGGCTGGAACCATAAAATACTATGGTTTGAGATCATCTAATTCCACTACTCCTCTGATACCTGAGTCTCCCAGTCCAATATCTGATTCTCTAACAACAGTCTGCAGACGACTGCCTCTGAATCACCTCTGAACTTATTATCAAACAGAGATTCCTGGGACCTCCTCCTGGAGACTCTGGTTTAGTATGTCTGGGAAAGGGATAAGGAAAATGAGTTTTTATGATTACATGACTTCCATGATGTGCAAAGCAATCCAAAACTACTTTAGACAATTCTGAGATTTTTGTCAAGCTGAAATTTTTGCCTCATAGCTTCTACCAATTGGAAAGTTCTTTGGAAATAAACTGAACTGGTCTAATCTTTCTTCCACAGACAGCTCTTCAAATATTGAAGATAAGTGTGAATGATTTCCTAGGGCCAGTGTCCTCTAGATTATAAAGGGCTGGTGTCAACAGTTCTTCCTTCAATCATAGTGCTTTTTGGTCCAATTCTAGATTGTGAACTTCTAAAAGGCCAGAACAATGTCTTATTAATCTTTTATCACAGTACCCAATTCTTAGATATGCTTGGTGCCCATTCATTTATTCAGCCAACATTCATAAACCACCTACTGTGTGCCAGGCATTCTTCTAGGCCCCGAAAATACAGCAGTGAACCAAACAAAAGTTCCTGATCTCATGAAGCTCACCGTCTCATCCGGGTGACAAACAAAAGGCAAATAAATAAATACAGGTGGTCTCCAACTCATGATGGTTCCTTTTACAATTTTTTTTTATTTAAAAAAATTTTTTTTTTACTTTTGTTTTTACTTAAAAGCCATACCCATTCAGTAGAAACTTTACTTTGAGTACACATACAACCATTATTTTTCACTTCCGTACAATATTCAATTAATTACATTTGATATTCAATACCTTATTATGAAATAGGCTTTGCATGAGATAATTTTGCCCAACTACAGGCTTGTGTAGGTGTTCCAAGCATGTGAAGGTGGGCTAGGCTAAGCTATAATATTTGGTGGGCTAGGTTTATTAAAAGCATTTTTGACTCATGATATTTTCAACTTATGATGGATTCATAAGTCGAGGAACGTAGGTGGATATATGTCAGATGGGTGCTAGAAAGAGAAATTAGGCAGGTAAAGAGTGAAGAGTGCATTCATTAAAAATTTGTTAATTTGAAATCCGAATAAGCCTTTCATTGGTGGGGGGTCCAGAAGAGCATAATGTGCCTGCTGAATATTTGTGCAGGCAGGTCATTATTCTTCAGGCCTTGGAGAGAGAACGATCCATGTTCCAGCCAACAGAGGGAGACTGAGAGCAAGACACAGCTCAGCCGGGCCGAGCTCCTAAGTAAACACCTGACAGGGCAACGTGGAATCATCCCCAACAATTGCCAAGTGAGTAAATTACCCAGTAACTCCCAGCCAGTAAAAACTTCTTAATAGTGTTTTTTATTAATTATCACCAGGCCATAGAATACTTATTCTGTTGAGGATTTTCTTTCCTTGTTTGTGTAGAAACAGTACTCTTGAGTGATCGGCAGAGTTCAGTTGGGGCAAAAACATGTATTTTTTTACCCCAGGACTTATCAGTGAGGCTGAATCAATGAGCTAGCCATACAGAAATAAGAATTCTGTGACTTCTCACAGCATAAAGAGCATTTATTTGGAATGTTTGCATGACGATCCTCTCACACTAAATTAACCAGAGATTTGGTTCATGAAGTAGTCCATTGCTTTAACATAATGTATATCCAGACACAGTAGTTGTTGAGAAAATGAAGCCTAAGAAAAAATGGTTTGTTGCTCAGGGGCAGGGAGGAAATAATAGATAATAAAATAATAAAAAAATATTTTTTTGGCCAGGCACAGTGGCTCACGCCTGTAATCCCAGCACTTTGGGAGGCTGAAGTGGATGGATCACCTGAGATCGAGAGTTTGAGACCAGCCAGACCAACATGGAGAAACCCCATCTCTGCTAAAAATACAAAATTAGCTGGGCGTGGTGGTGCATGCCTGCAATCCCAGCTACTCGGGAGGCTGAGGCAGGAGAATCGCTTGAACCTGGGAGGTGGAGGTTGTGGTGAGCCAAGATCATGCCATTGCACTCCAGCTTGGGCAACAGGAGTGAAACCGCATCTCAAATAATAATAATAATAATAATAATATTTTGTAACACCCCAACCTACAACAGTGACCCTCTTGTTTGAAAAAAAACTCTAAAATTCAGAGTAGATATCTAGCCCTATCTGGTTCAACTAGCATAAATGAGGCTTCAGTAAAACTCAAGAACCAGAAAATCACTATTTACACAAGTATCTCATGCCCCCATATGGCCTCCATAATGTCTAATACACATAGGGAAAGCTCAAAACCTATTTTTTGCTGCCAGAAATGCAGGGTGGGCATCCTATAGGCATTCTCTTAACAGGCCTGCCCTTTTCCTGAGGCAGACAGAATTAACAGCTCAGCAGTTTGCCATCCACAGCCCTCTCCCAGAGTCATTATTTTTGCCTTCTGGCTTTACCTCACCGCAGGTGCTGGATAGAAAACCCGCACCTCCAACCGGGCACAGTGGCTCACACTTGTAATCCCAGCACTTTGGAAGGCCAAGGCTGGTGGATCACTGGAGGTCAAGAGTTCGAGACCAGCCTGGCCAACATGGTGAAACGCTGTATCTACTAAAAATACAAAAAATTAGCTGGGTGTGGTAGCAAGTGCCTGTAATCCAGCTATTTGGGAGGCTGAAGCAGGAGAACTGCTTGAACTCGGGGGGCAGAGGTTGCGGTGAGCAGAGATTGCGCCATTGCACTCCAGCCTGGGCGACAGAGCAAGACTCTGTCAAACAAAAACAAAAACAAAAAAACCACGTGTACATCCCACATTAAAGCACAATGATAATTCAGAGCCATGTACTGACCACTCTCTATGTACTATGTTACATTATTCACACATTGTACTATCTAGTTCCCCTCCCTCCCGGCCTCCCAGTTAACCATGTGGACGTTCAGACCCATCTTAATATGATACAGGTTCAGAAAGTTTCAGCAAGTGGTTGGAGAGGTAGCAGAGCAGAGAATTCAGGCTGTATGTAAAAAGTTGTAAGCCGTAGACTTTAATCACTTCCTAATTCTTATTTGGCAGAATTTTCGTAGCAGGCATGTTTTGAAATACACAGCTTCTGTGGAAAATGAAGGGCATTGCAACTTGAAGAGAGTTTTGTTTTATGGTTTTGGGCTTTTTTTAAATGCTTGCTTTTATCTAAATAATGTACTCATTACTAAAACCATACTTCACAAAAGAAACTGGTAATCCACTTAATGGCAAGGCATTTTGTCTCATTTTTTCTTTCTTTCTTGATGACCTATATTCCTTCCTAAGACTTTATATTTCTCGCACTGTACAGGAAAATAGCATCAAAGGCCACTAGACCATGTGAGCACCTCATGAGCTAGGAAGCACGTATAGATAAGACATATATAACATCAGTGTTACCCCATCTCATCTTCCCAGTGTCCTGCAACACTTGAGAAAGCTATTTGGGGCGAGTTGCAGTAGACAGAAACTTCCTTGGCCCCAGGGAACTGTCCAGGGAGAAGCTTGGAGGAATCTGTGTCTGGCTCAGTGGCACCCCCATCTGGAGGCCAAGAGAAGCGCTGCCTGACTGTCCTGGCTTGCATCCTTAAAAGGATTCTTTAGTAACTAGGGCAGAATCTGTTCCCCGGGGTGCACACAAAGCCCTTTTCACTTTCACAGCCAACAAACACTTTGATGTTCAAAGCCTTGCCAAAAGAAAGCAGCCATTTCCTCTCACAGCAATAATATCATTTCCCCACGTTTTAATGGAACTCTGCACTTTAACAAACACTGTCACACCCATTATCATCTCATTGGATTTCAGTGAAAGAACGACTAGAGCAAAAGCAAAATAATTATTTTCTCAGAAATAACTGTGAATGAGCCAGTGGTTTATGTTCACCGGGACACTGCACCGTTTATAATTAACGTCATCTCCGTTACCAGCCTCTTGTGGTCCTCAATGCTTCCCCAGGGAGAAAGTGAACTGTAAAGAAAACCAGGTTGGGGAATTGAGCCCAGCTTAGTGTCATCTCACTGCTGTGACTCAATGCCTGGTGGATACACGTGTTTCTCTGGGTCACCAAGATTTGGTCAAATGCTCTTGCTGGGGGGTCTGTCTTCAGCAATCAGCAGTAGGGGAGGACATAGAACTCCCTGAAGAAAAAAAAAAAAAAAAAAAACAGAAAAAAACCCTGTTACATGGTATATGGAAAGATGTTTGAGATATTTGGTAAAGAGGCTTGTGTTGCTGACCACACCAAAGTGCTGATGGGTTTCTCCCTCGCCTATCTGCCCTTTGGGCACCAGCTGCCTCCTGGCCCACCACCCATCCTCATGCAAGGACTCCTGGCCTCTGGCCTCCTGTATCCTTCCTTCTGGCTCTCTTTACATCCCATCCTTTCCTTTTCGGGGCCTTGCAGTTTTTTCCTGCTTTCTCCAGCCTTGTCTCCTCACACTCAGTTGTTCACTTGTATTTATTGAGCAGCTGTAATGTAGCGGATGCTGCTCCAGGGGCTGGAATTACAGCAGGGAACAAAGCAAAGCCCCCACCCTTATGTACTTTATGCTCTAGCCAGAGAGATAGACGGCAAACAGATATACAACACACTGCTACCAGAGAGTGAACAGTGGTGCGAAGAGAAATAAGACAGTAATAGGAAAGAAGAGATGGGAAGGGGAGATTTGAGATAGGCCCATGGCTCTCAACCAGGGGAGATTTTGCTTTGGTGTCTGATTCATAAACACATTTTGGCTAAGGCTTTGCACAAGAGCAAAATCCAAAACACTCACATAAAAGAGTGCCTTGGACGTCTGTACCTGGATTTGATTTCAGTTCTGCCACTTACTGGTAGTTCCTTCACTTCTTCAGTCTCCATTTTCTTAACTTGAAGTGGGAACTTGGCCCCCTTTGCAGGGTTATGGTACAGATTAGGTGAGATGATGTGTCCTGTGTGCACAGTGTCCGGCACACAAGAGTGCTGATGTGTGGTAGCCGTGACAACAGTGATGGTCCAGATGATGGCAAGACCAATAATAAGCAGGTACTTCTTAGACATATTCTGGGCTCTCAACCCCATATCAGTCACTGTTCAAAAAATGGTGGGGGAATTATGACCTTTGACTTAAAAACTTAAAAATGCTGCCTCCCTAACACTTGAAACACATCTTTCTAGGCACAGAATGGGGGAGAGCTACCTTTGACCCCTGCCACCCACTTCAGTTTCCCGTATTCTCAAAATCATAGAGGTAGGAAAGATCTTAAGATCAAGTCTCACCTATCCATGTTAGAGATGAGGAAGATGAGGCCCTGAGAGCAGAAGTGATCACATCCTTGGTAGAAGTCTGTGGATAGGGGCCTGACTATTTCTTTTGGGCACAGTGGTGAGGAATGCTTAAGAGTAGAGGGTACCGGGTGTGGTGGTGCCTGCCTGTAATCTCAGTTACTCAGGAGGCTGAGGCAGGAGAACAGTTTGAACCCAGGAGGCAGAGGTTGCAGTGAGCTGAGATTGTGCCACTGCACTCCAGCCTGGGCAACAGAGCAAAGCCCTGTTTCAAACAAACAAACAAACAAACAAAAGTAGAAAAGTAGAGGCTACACTGCGTGGAGGGCTTCTAGAAGGGGAGAGGCAGGAGATGAAGGGGTCCAATCAGCACTCTCTCCCCAGGGAGGTTCCTGGCAGTGGACTACCCAAACATGTCTTATTTATGTACTTTTTCTTTCTTCTTTTCTTCATCTACTAAGATATAAGCTGTGTGAGCTCAATCTGTGTGAGATATAAGCTGTATAAGCTTCATCTACTAAGATATAAGCTGTGTGAGCTCAATAAGCTTGTGTATCTGGTTCTCCTCTACAGCCCCAGTCCTTACAGCTTTCCCCACACTCCAACAAACATACAAAAAAAAGCTCATCATCACTGGTCATTAGAGAAATGCAAATCAATACCATAATGAGATACCATCTCATGTCAGTTAGAATGGCACTTATTAAAGTCTGGAAACAACAGATGCTGGAGAGGATGTGGAGAAATAGGAACACTTTTACACTATTGGTGGTAGTGTAAATTAGTTCAATCATTGTGGAAGACAGTGTGGCGATTCCTCAAGGATCTAGAACCAGAAATACCACTTGACCCAGCAATTCCATTACTGGGTATCTACCCAAAGATTATAAATCATTCTACTATAAAGACACATGCACACGTATGTTTATTGCAGCACTATTCACAATAGCAAAGACTTGGAACCAACCCAAATGCCCATCAGTGATAGACTGGATAAAGAAAATGTGGCACATATATACCATGGAATACTACTCGGCCATAAAAGGAATGAGCTCATGTCCTTGCAGGGACATGGATGAAGCTGGAAGCCATCATCCTCAGCAAACTAACACAGGAACAGAAAACCAAACACCTCATATTCTCACTCATAAGTGGGAGCTGAACATGGACACAGGGAGGGGAACGTCACACACTGGGGCCTGTCAAGGGTTGGGGGTAAGGGGAGGGAAGGGAGAGCTTTAGGACAAATAGCTAATGCATGAGGGGCTTAAAATCTAGATGNCAATAGCAAAGACTTGGAACCAACCCAAATGCCCATCAGTGATAGACTGGATAAAGAAAATGTGGCACATATATACCATGGAATACTACTCGGCCATAAAAAGGAATGAGCTCATGTCCTTGCAGGGACATGGATGAAGCTGGAAGCCATCATCCTCAGCAAACTAACACAGGAACAGAAAACCAAACACCTCATATTCTCACTCATAAGTGGGAGCTGAACATGGACACAGGGAGGGGAACGTCACACACTGGGGCCTGTCAAGGGTTGGGGGTAAGGGGAGGGAAGGGAGAGCATTAGGACAAATAGCTAATGCATGAGGGGCTTAAAATCTAGATGACGGGTTGATAGGTGCAGAAAACCACCATGGCACACGTATACCTATGCAACAAACCTGCATATTCTGCACATGTATCCCAGAACTGAAAGTAAAATAAAAAATAAAAACTTTTCCTTGCACTGAGCAGGTGCTCAGTAAACCCAGAAGAAGTGCTCACCACCTGCACAGGCTCAACTGCTTCCTCAGAGATCACGAGGAAGACGCCATCTCGCCCTGGGAGCCTCGGTGCCTCCAACCCAGACAGAAATCCCCACAACGGTCAAATCACAAACACTTTTAAACACAGCAGCTACTTATTTTTATTATGGCTTTTATCAGTAACAACAGTAGTATTTTTAAAGTATATGGAGGTCAAGCCCGGTGGCTTATGTCGGTAATCCCAGCACTTTGGGAGGCTGAGGTGGGCAGATCACTTGAGGTTAGGAGTTCGAGACCAGCCTGGCCAACATGATGAAATCCTGTCTCTACTAAAAATACAAAGATTAGCCAGGCATGGTGGTGGGTGCCTGTAATCCCAGTTACTTGGGAGGCTGAGACAAGAGAATCACTCGAACCCAAAAGGCAGAGGTTGCAGTGAGCCGAGATCATACCACTGCACTCCAGCCTTGGCAACAGAGTGAGACTCAGACTCAAAAAAAAAAAAAAAAAAAGTGCATGGAGATCAACAGTAAGCCATTGTTTTCATATGCGTTATTAGACTCTTTCCAATGTATCACAAACTCTTTTTAAATCATGAACATTCTCCTGTTAACCACCCTATTGACTGGGCCTTTTGTCTTGTTCCATTTCAAAGGGTTGGGCTGAACCTGGCAAAAACCCCCACCAGCGGGGGCAGAATTAGTTTAGAGGGTTCTTGGGACCAAATATAACCAGAATTGTGTACACTCAGGTGACTTGAAGGTATAGCCAGGAGAGAGCCAAGACTGTTATTCCAAGGTCACAGCCAAGAGTTTGCAGCGCTTTGCAAATCCCAAAGAAGAAAGGATTCAATCAGAGAATGAACAGCACTGTTGGTGACTGAGAGGGTCCAAATAAGATGTCACAACTGAGCATGGAAAAGGGTTCAGCACGGATTTGTCAATGTGGTAAAGCAATGTTTGGTGCCTGTTACCAAAAGTCTCAGAATGAGAGCTTAAAGATTATGGAGTGGGCCCCAGTGGGTCACTTCCCACTTCTCAGGCTCCAGGTAAAAGGAACATGGAAGAGATATGTTTTGATGGAGGATTAAGTCTGATGGGAGCATGTAGCCTTGGTCTCTGTGCTCTGTCATCATTTGCTTTTAATCTCACGAAGAGCTTTAATGTGGGGGGAAAGCAGTGTAAACATTCAATAAGTGGTGTGTCTTCGTCACTTTTAAATAATGATACTAAAGTAATAAGTTCCTTGCTACAGAAAATGGAAATGATATAAAATAGGCAGTTGATATGACTCCCTAAATAATTTGGGAAGAAACAAATAACCAGCTACTGGGAAGGAAGTGCTTATTAAGTCTAAGGTGTATTGTCCAGTTTTGTACACCCATCCTTTCACTCAACAAGTATTGACAGTTCTCTAAACACCTGCCTCCACTAGATCATTCTATTGCACTTCTCTATTCTGCTTGTGCAGACATAATCCTTTCTCTCTCCACAGCCAAGAGACTTGTCCATTGCCAAGCTCAACTACAAGGAGGTCTACACTGGTGACTGAGGCCCTCAGGAATTGCATTCTCACTCACTGTGGGCAGTTCTCACTTATGATTTGGTGAGGTATCCAGCTCCTTATCAATGCAGCCCAGGAGGCAAGATGGAGATACTCCACCAGCCCTGGAGAAGAATCACCAATTAGAATGGTTTGAAAGCATCTCTCAGTTGCTAAGTAATAAATGCTTCTATTGGTAGTGCCCTCACTCTGATTTTGACATAGGGAAGGATGACAAAATCAGGCTCCCACCCTGGTAACAGAATTACTGCCCATGACCCCAGCTATACTCAAGTAATTGGTTTTTACACAACCTGCTTAAAAGAGGACACATGACAGATCTCTCAAAGGCCTGTGGAAACAGGCACAATCTGTTTTAAAACCTCAGCAAAGAAGAAAAAAAGGCCTTGGAGTAAGAGAACATACAAGATTAATGATCTCCCCGCACCGTAGGGAGAAGTCAACACCAGCTGGGGATAGATCTGTCAGAGGCAATGAACGCGATGAAAAAAGGCAGCTGATAAGTTCATTCGGTGTAGAATTTCAACTATGATCTATGGATACACGCTGCAAGTACAGGAACATCATTTTTTGCGGAGTATAAATACCCCAGAATACACACGAACCAGCTCTAGAGTATGATTCTTCGGCTTCTCATTTTGTCCTGACCCTGCATCTTGTTGTAAGTCATATTAGTCATAGGCAACAAACAGGATAATTATGAATATTCAGTTTTTTTAAATGATGGTGGAGGAAATGTGTAATATGCACTTTCAGAATAAAACCAACTTAAGATGTCAACTTCTTATTTACAAGGACACTTGTTTGTTCTGATATTTTACAGGTATGAATATACCAAGTGCGGTGGAGTATATAGCGGCTCACCTCTGTAATCACAGCACTTTGGGAGGCTGAGGCGGGAGAATCACTTCAGCCCTGGAGTTCAAAGCTGCAGTGAGCACCACTATTCTCCAGCCTGGGCTACAGAGTGAGACTCTGTCTCTAAATACCAAGTATGTATTATTTCCATGTAATGCCTAATATTTGAGTACATTGAAACTGAAGCTGGTGAGAGATTCTGGTTTAAACTCAGTTGTTTTGTTGGATGGCACATGGCCCCAGCTTCCCCACTACGTAAGGCAAAAATTTCTACAGTGACACCGTAAGGAGAAAAGAAAATCAAATTATGTGAGGGGGTCTCATTTCAGTGATGTCAGACTCATGTAGCTGATTTTGTAATATTTTTACTAGACGTTTGATTGAATTAACTTTAGAATTTCAACCCACAAATAATCTAATAAAAGTAGGGTTTGAATCCATAAGTCATCTAAATTCAGGCAGCATTTAATTTGCTTCCCCAAACCTTTTACAGAAGCTTATGTCTTCAACGCAAGGCTCAGCTGTCGCTTCCCATCCTCTGCAGGTGATCACAAGCTGTCAAGCGACAGAGGGGCCATTGCCTAAAAAGGATGGTGAGCAACAGCAAGCCGGCAAACATAACCTACAAATTAGGGCGTCTCTGCCCCAGTGAGTGTCAGTCAGTGTCCAAGAAGCTTTGAATGCAAGAACTAGGTGACCACTTGGAGATTCAGTCCAGAGCTGTAAAATTCAGGTATCCAGATCACCCAAATGGTTAATGGATTGGAATCCTCTTCTGCTAATTCCTCTCCCAAGCTCTATTGAAAGATGCTGGGTTTTAAAACAAAAGCAAAACAACACAACCTCAAACTGGAAATACGTAGCTTCCAAACCATGAGTCAGCTCTGGCTCCAACTACCTCCCATCTGGCATACAGAGCATAAATCCACATGTTTCAGAGGCTTTTCTAGTAACAACACACAAAATTTAAATCTCAAATCTATGATTTTAGCTCGAAAAGTTTTTTAAAAGCAGAAAAAGAGAGAACGACTTTATACTTAGAAATGAGGAGTACCACAGCTCATTTATAGATACACGAGTCGACTAAAACCTGGAGCTGGGTGTTTTAACCTGAATTTTTTTTATCAGAAAATGAGAAAAAGAGAAACTTTCCAAAGCACCTGTGGTTTCCAGATACTGGGGAGAAGGTAAAGCATTTTAGAGACGTTTCAGATAACATTTTCTCATTTTAAAATATGAGTTATAGCTTTAGGGCATGTGCATAGAGAGAGCGCGGAAGAGAGATTGAAACAAAGAAATTGAGGGAGAAAGAGGGAGGGAGACAGAAAGAGGGGCTCTTTCCTTGCCTTCATTTCCCAATTCTTTACCATCTCTGTCTCGGCCTGGCCAGCTACCACCCCCTTTCTCTATACCAACAGGTCCACATCTGTTTCTCTTACATGGCTATGAACCAGAAATAATGAGCCTTTATAATTTATTTTGGGATGTGAATCATTTTTTTAAAAATCTTATACTGTGGTCAGGTGCAGTAGCTCATGTCTGTAATCCCAACATTTTGGGAGGCTAAGGCAGGTGGATCACTTGAGATCAGAAGTTCGAGACCAGTCTGGCCAACATGGCAAAACCCCATTTCCACTAAAACTACAAAACAATCAGCCGGGCATGATGGTGCACACCTGTAATCCCAGCTACTTAGGAGGCTGAGGCACAAGAATCGCTTGAACCTGGGAGGTGGAGGCTGCAATGAGCCGAGATCACACTACTGCATTTCAGCCTGGGCAACAGAGTGAGACTCTGCCTCAAAAAAAAAAAAATCTTATATGGTGATTTTTTTTTCTGCCTGTGGTTTCAGTGGCCCTTCATAGAAACGGGTTCCCCATCCTTCACTCTGCTGAGGATACATCATGAAAAAACCCTTCAGTGGGGTCAAAATTAACTTCCCTCACTTAGAGAAGAGAAATATAGTCAAGCATTGTAACTTCAGTCTTCTGTTTACATACACAATGGTTCTGATTCCTCGCTTTCGTCTCTGGTCATCCTAACCTTGAGTCCCCACTGCCTACATGCTGACCCTTGAGCAGGGAGGGAAAGATATGCCAAGCTGTCCCCATGATGATGGTGACAGGGTGAATATTTAAGGTACAACAGAAGTTGCTCCCTCCAAAAGAGAAGTACTGAGATGAGGGTTGGTCTGAGGGTATGCCCATGAAGGGTCGTCATTACACTTCCAATTCTGAAAAAAAAAATCCTGTCTGGAAGCACTGGATGTTTTGAACTCTATTTTTCTTGACTGTGGTCTAGTATCTATGAATTCCTTCGAAGCTTGTGCTTGTCAGCCAGTGCATACTTCAAGATTTAGAAATATGTCTGTGTGCATATACGCATTAAAATATGTGCATTCTGTTTTCAAAGTAGTACAATGAGAGGCTGAGCTTAGCTAAAGAAGTTGTATGATGTCCTGTCTTCTCATGACCCCATGACCCAGCAAGCAAGTTTTAATATAGAAAATCAGCAGAAGAGAGCTCTTCCAGTCATAGAACACCTTGATATACTGCTGTAGTAGTATGTTAGGATAAATAACTGCAACAATAACCCCCAAATCTCAGTGGCTTAATACAATACAGGCCTATTCCTTACTCAAATCACAAGGAAAGCAGCTTGGTGGCTCTATTCCAGGAGGTGACTCAGGAATCTAAGCTCCTTCCATCTTATGCTGCCACCATCTTAAACACGTGAATTTCCACGTTGTCACAGAAGGGGAAGAGGGAGCATGTTCAGGCTTTCATGCCAGGCCCAGAAGCAGCTTGCATTTCTTCCAGCCACATTCCACTGGTGAAAGCCCAGTCATCTGGCCCCAGCCTAAGTACAATGGAATTTGGGAAATGCAATCTCCCAGTGTGCCTGGAAGAGAAAACAGGATTGATACTTAGCCAGCCCCTGCCATAGGTGATTTTTCTTCAGTCTGTTAAGTTTTTAAACTTTGAGTGTGCTAAATAAGCAACGGTAACAAAGAAAAAGCTAAATAAGAGCTTTGTACGTCTGATAAAATTAGACCTTTGATTGGGCCCAATCTCCCCAAATGGTAGACCAAATGGAGCTAAATCAGGGTGGAACATCCAATATATAGACCTCAAAGTTACTTTTTATTCCAACATGTATAGATACCACACCTTGCAGGAGCTGTCTTACCCAAAGAGCATCCCAGGATAGAGTCCCCTTGCAACACTACGACAATCCGGCCTTGAGGTGGGTGTATCCATTGGACTCTAGCTGAGGAAGGAGGAACAAGTCACTCCTGAGAATTATTCTACAACTGTGCTATTCCCTAGTGAAATTAGGACGGGGGAGGGACAGAAGGCTATCCAGTGAAGTGGGGGCCCAGGACCATTCTTAGCAGGGCGGGGAACCCCAACAGGAACCAGATCATACCGTGCACCTCCGCACATACCATGTGCCCGTGCTGTGTTCCTCACCCCAGGGAATGCCACCACCATCCACCCATTTCCCCAAGCCAGGCTCCGCTCTCTCCTACCTCCTACTACCCAACATCGCACCCTGTCGACCTCACCTCCTGGCTCTCTCTCCAAGGCATCCCACTTTCTTAATCTCACTGCCTCATGACCGCTCCCTGGTCTTCTGTCACAGCCTCCTACCTGGCCTCCCTGCCTCCAGGGAGGCGCCAACGCTTCATGGGGCAGAGTACTCGTTCTAAAACATAAAGCTGCTCATGTCATCCCTGTTTAAAATTCCTAATATATCTGAATATATTCCCACTGCTAATATATTCCCATTGCCTTTAGAACAAAACTGAGAATCCCTGGCATGACCACTAAGGCCCCACATAATTGGTTTCTTGTTTGTTCCCCCAGCCTCGGCTTTCTCCATTGCCCCTTCTCCCGCACACCCCCATGCACGCTACAATCAGCTGAGCGTTACCACTTGTGGTTCCCAAAATGGGCTCCTGCCCCTTCCTCTGCCTCGAACTCCTGCCCTCTCACCTTCTCCCTCCTCCCCAGGTGACTTCCCACTTGTCTCTAACGGGACGACGAACAAAATGCTCCTCTGTTGCGACTGCAGAAGGAATGATTGGAACATGGTACCGTTCATGCTGAAGGGGAATCTGACTAGACGTAGCATCATAGCCCCAGGTCATTGTTTGGCAGAGATTTGGGTCAAAGTATTGTTATCAGGAGAAATCTGCCTTCCCTCATGCAGACTAGACTGGGGGTTCAGCCAGGGAAGCACTCTCCAGGGTGGCCTCCAAGTCTTCTTGTATGCACTTGAAAAGCACCCACTACCCTGCATTGCAGGTGGAGAGGAACCTCCCGGAAATGGAGGTGCCCACAGGCACCTTGCTCTCGTTCCTCCCTCTGACCCCATCTCAGCCCTCTCTCCAGAGAAGTCATCAGGAGCCAGGGCAGATGGAGACAATATGGAGTCTCGCCATGTTGCCCAGGCTGGTTTCAAACTCTCAGGCTCAAACAATCCTCCTGCCCCAGCCTCCTGAGTAGCTGAGATTACAGGTGAGAGTCACCATGCCCAGAGGGACAGAGACACTAGTGACATTGACTGACAGAATTTGTAGCTTCTCCAGACTGTCTTAGGACTGGAGCTCATCAGTTATTCCATGGGGGAGCTTATGATTTAATGGAGAACACATGAATACCAGGCAGTGAGGGTTAAAGAGCCTGTAGAATGACTACAGGGAGGACTGGGGGAATGAGAGTATTCTGAAGGTATAGTCAGTGAGTCCTCTGCTGATGCCCCAAAGAGGAGATTCAGAGGCGGCAAATGTATCCGCACTCTGCAAAAGGCACTACACCATCTACGAAGGACTGCCTATTGGGTCCCCTAAATCAAGTGTGTGACCTCAAGCCCAGGGCTGCCGACAGGCTCTGCACCTGAGGTGAGAGTGATCAGGGAGCAGGTGCAAGGCAGGATTCCTGATGGTCTGGAGGGCTGGGTGTTCCCTCATCCCTGTTACGAAAATGATGGGTGTTCCTGAAGTCAGGTGAGGGGGCTTTTAGGGAAATACTTGCAGAACATGATGTGGCCCCTGGAGTCTGGAGGACCCAGAGAGAGAGAGAGTGCCTGATCTCAGCCTGTCTGTAGCATTCTGAAAACAAAAGTCTGACCTGAGGCCCCCTTGGGTGTAGGGTGGGAGTACAAAGTGTGAGCAGCCTGCTTTCGCAGAGTTCAGAGGGGTGAATGCGTGCTCACCATGGACCATAGCGGATGCTGCAGAAGGTCATAAGGCTTGAGCTGTCTTGAAAGGGTCTCTCCCAACAGGTCCACCTGCAGCTGGAAGTGACCACAAATGAAGAGTCTGTGAAGGGTGGATCTCCAAAAGTAGAAACTGGGAGGAGCAATCAAAATGGCAGGTCCAGTGGGCATCACCTGCACGATTGCACCCATGAACCATGCAGGGGGCATCACCTGCACCATCGCACCCATGAGCCATGTAGTGGGCATCACTTACACCTCTGTACCCATGAGCCATGCAGTGGGCATCACTTACACCTCTGTACCCATAAGCCATGCAGAGGGCATCACCTGCATCATTGCACCTGTGAGCCATGCAGTGGGCAGGGGACTCCCAGGGGGTTCCCCAGAGGGACATTTTCACAGAACTCACCATAATCAGAGCTAGCATTTGGGCACTGTCTCCCCTTCCTGCACTTTGTCTCCCCACTCTTCCTTTACCTCCCCGTGGAGACCAAGTCAGCCTGGGGGGTGGGAGATGACTATAGGGTGGGAGACAGATCCTGAAGAAGCAGACGGCTCTGCTATCTCCCCCAGTGCGGGTTTCCAAGACTAATGCGGGTCAACGCTGGACAAGGGCAAGAAGCTTTAAATGGGAGACCTTAGAGTTTTCATATTAGATTAAACTAGACTTTTTTTAAAAACCTAAAAAAAATGAGACTGCTTATTAAGACCTAAACCTGGTCAGAAAAGCTGTTAATTGGATAGATATATATGTCAGCGAGTTGAGGTCATGACGAGGAGCATCAGTTTTTTTGTTTGTTTGTTTTTTCTGCTTGCCCTGCACCAAGTCTAGCTCATTAGATGAACCAGTGATGTCAGCTACACTGGGGCCATATTCTCCATCACGGAAACCCTGGACCCATGGATGGATAAGGGAGCTTTCAGAAGTCTTGTGGGCTTCAGGTAAACTAAAATTTTGGCCAGCAAACAGACACAAAGCTGCACCTTAAATCCATCTAACTTTTCTTAAAGGTTGGCCATCCTGAGCGAAGGGGACTGTTCTGGGTTTGACTCTTCTGAAGCCACCAGGGCTGCTTAGGCAGGATTTATGATCCTGCTCAGTAAGCACTCATTTGTTCACGTGGAGCCTGGCATCACCCGGCAATGGCTCCAGGGGAGGGAAGGGAAGCCAAAGCCAGGCAGCCCAAGGGCTTCTGCGCTGACATCCCGGGAGTTCATTCCGCCTTCCTGGTGAGGGCTGTTGATTCCAGGCACAGACCCAAGAACTGGAAAATGTCAGGCTTTGCTCGGCAAGTCCTTTCTGTGATTGAGATAAATGGATGAGTTTGAAGGGAATACAGATGGGGGAAGCACATAAAACAGCTGAATAAACCTGCCAGCCTTTCTCCAACCTTTTAGAGGGAGCAGAGAAAGAGAGTAGGGAGGGAGAAATTCCTTCCAGGGGTCTCGCCCTCAAGTAGGGGAGATGTTACCTTTTTTGGGCATATGAATAATTCAGTATTTCTCCCCCTTAACATTATTTTCATCTTCTTCCTTTTTTTAAAGGTGGAAGTGTGTGTGTGTGTTTGTGTGTGTGTGTTAGACAGAGAGAGGAAAGGTATATTAGTTTTGTAGGGCTGCTGTAAAAAATTGCTACAAACGATGTGGCTAAAATAACAGAAATTTATTCCCGAAGTCCTAGAAGCTAGAACTCCAAAAATCAAAGTTTCAGCAGGGTCATGTTCTCTCTCCGAAGGTTCTAGGGAAAAATTTCATCATTGCTCGTCTGGTTCTGGTGGCTTCAGGCATCCCTTGGCTTGTGGCAGCCTCAGTGCAATCTCTGCCTTCACATGGCCCTCTCCTCTGTGTGCCCCTATCTTCTCTTCTATTTCTTATACCGACACTTGTCATTGGATTTAGGGTCAACCTGAATAATCCAGGATGATCTCATCTTGAGATTCTTAATTACATCTGAAAAGACTATTTTTCCAAATAAAATTACAGTCACAGATTCCTAGTGGGTGTGCTTTCTGCTGGGGAGGAGACCTTTCAACCCACTGCAGAACACCAAATGACAGCAATGAAATGAAAAACTGTTTAAGGTCCAGGAATAAGGAACTAGGGTTCATGGGAAAGCTCTTCAATTTTAGGGATACGCATCAGCCCCTCCTTGTCTCCACACAGCACGTCCCGGGGGGCCTCCATACCATTGCCTCTCTTGGAATCTCTGTTCTTGGTCAGGTGGGTGCATTGGTTCCAGGAGATAGCTGTGCTCTCCCCAGGGCTTTGTACCAAGACCATGCCTCTGTTTAGTGGCACACAACAGAAGCACCAGTGTTAGTAAGGAGTAAGAAATGACTTATCTTTCTTGAAACAAAAAAATCAATTGCCTGTAAGGAAGCTAAGGCCTGTTTCTCCAGGACCAACTCCTTAAATGCATGCCACTCTCTTGAGGATAATTAAAAGTCTTCTGTAAATGTTGAAGAGCTATATAAACATAAGACTTCTTCATATCATCATCATCATTATTCCAAGGCAATAAACTCTAATGACAGCAAGTACCTTCTGTATATTGAACACATTCTGTATACTGCATGTGGATGTGCATCACGCTCCACATTTTACTCCCATAGCCTCAGTTAGTCTCATGTCTCATTTTCTTTCTTTTTTTTTGACAGGGTCTCATTCTGTCATCCAGGCTGTAGTGCAGTGGTAAAATCATGCCTCACTGCAGCCGTGACCTCTTGGGTTCAGGCGATTCTCCCACCTCAGCGATTCTCCCACCTCAGCCTGTAGTTGGGACTATAGGCAAGCACCACCACACTCAGCTAATTTTTTGGTTTTTGTTTTTTGTAGAGGTTTTGTCATGTTGACCAGGCTGGTCTCAAACTCCTGGGCTCAAGCGATTCTCCCACCTCTGCCTACCAAAACGCTGGGATTACAGGAGTGAGCCCCTGTACCCAGCCTCATTTTCCTTATTTTTTAAATGGAAATGAAAACACCTCCTTCTCCACTTGTTCTGAAAATCATGTAAGTAAAACAGCTTACCCAAGGTCATACAGCCAGAGAATGATACACTGGGGACTCAAATCCAGATTTTTCTGATTACAAAACTGCTGAGCTGTGAAATCCAGTGTTTTTTTTCCCATTTGTGTGACTTTTAAAAGGGGTAGTTTCTGCCGCGGGGGTCGGGGTGGAGGGGCTTTTTGGCACTCTTGGGAATTATCTTCTTTCTTCACCTGTGCAGACTTGCAAGCGCCTTTTAGGAAAATGAGGGATTGGTGGATCCTCAAGGGGTTAGACGTGGTGTGGAGCGGCCTATTCTGGGCTAAGGAACTGGACATTTTCTGACTTTCTGATCCCAAGTCTCTAAGCTATGGTTCTGCTGTACCTCAAATAGGTCTTGTGGAAAACTGCAGGACTTTGGGCATTGAGCTGCTCTTCTGCAGGTATTTATGGAAATCCTGGTAAGTGAAGGATACCTTCATGGAGGTTCCACCTGGATGTGGAGAGAGAAATCTGAGCATCAACAGAAGAGTGTAAAATCAAATGTTAGTAGGAGAGCAAACTGTAAGTAATAGGGTGCCAGGGAAGTGGACAATCGGAAGGATGTGCTTTGTTCAAATCATAGCTCCGGTCCACCCACCTCCGTAAAGTTGACTTCAGGCCTGCTGCTGGCCCCCTTTCTGATGGCAGGAGGCAGGAATGACGTCCTGTCTCCTTTCACCAAGAATCTGAGCCAGTGACTGTAGGGTGGTACTGTGAGCACACGGAAGTGTGAAGAGTGGCTCCATGGATGTGCCAGACACCCAGGTGCCCCAGGCTCCTCCACCCTTCAAGGCTCACATGCTCAATAATGCCCTGAAAACAGCGATCCAAACCCTGTACTCCTGGGACTGCCCCAGGAATGTTGTCCTCACTGTCAGGGTCACCTCATCAGCCGTCTGGCTCTCTGCACAAGCTTGAACCCTGCACTACTTGTTAGTTCTAATTATAGATTGTAATGATTAATTAAGCTTTGATGACATAAATACATTTTGGTCGGGATAACAGGAGGTTTGGCTACTCTTGGAGCCCAGGGGTCAAGTTATCCTCAAGGTCTCCACTAGACACCATTCTCTGTGGTCACAGAGAAGAGGTCAACTTGGCTCCCGAAGAACCATGTCTCTTCAACTTTGAGCCCAGGCGGATATTTTCCGAGGCTCCCATAGAAGAAAAAAAAAGTGGTTTGTAGGAGAAAAGTCATCTGAGATGTGCAATTCTGCCCTCAATGAAGACATATTAATTACACAAAATTTGTATATCCTTGTTGTCTTAAACCACTCTATTCCAGAAGACGGTCTGGGATATATGCGTTTCATAACCAAAAGGTTTATTAAAGTATTATTCTGCAATCAATGATGTCTGTCCTCTATCTCTAGAGAAACAGAAACATAACAGGCAAGTTTGGAAGGAGCAGTTCCTTCCTATATTGATGTTTTTTAGGAAAAAAAATAATAAAAAGAACTAGAGCCATAAGCAAAGAGTAAATGGATGGAAAGAAAGAAGAATGGAGGGAGGGGGAAGGAAATAAGAGGGGGAAGGAGAACGCCTTATTAGATGCAGACTTTTCAAACCATTATCTGTCAGCTTAGTTATAACTCCTTAAAGCCCGGGTCCCCTCATCTGCTTGGGGACAGACTAGAAAAAAAGAAAAACTTCGCCCCTGAGAAGTACACATTCTCTATGAGACCTTTGAGGTATCTGAATAAGGTTAAAAAGAATGTATCTATCTAAAAACTTCTTAATTCCTCCAAGACATGGAGTGTTCACTACACCAGGTGGCTGGTTGTACCCGATACAGCAGCATAGACCTCACAGTTAACTATTCCTTATGGTGAATAATTTTTTCTTTAATTAAGAATTTAAGGCATGCAATGATCCAATTGCGATGACTTTCTCTTAAAGATAATATCCCTTCAAATGGCATTACAAATTAGGAATCCAATTTGTAGCAAGATTTTTAAAAATTAAACTTCCACACTCAAAGTTAGTATCTTCTTACATTAAACTATCAAAAGTAACTCAGCTTAATCTTGGCTCGCTGGTTTACATTATTATCCGGAATCTTTAGATCTGTAATTTCTTAGTAGTGCCATTTCTTTGAGGCTCCGTAGATTTATATGTTTAAGAAAAGAATGAAAGGAAGAGGGAAGTGAAGGAAAGGGAAGGGAAGAGAAGGGAAAGGAAGGGTGAGAGGAGAAAAAAGAAGAAAATGAAAAGAAAAGGAAAGAGAAAAGAAAAAGCAGAAAAGAAAGGAGAAACAAAAAGAAAAGAAAAAAGCCTCTTGATTTAGTAGGGTGCTGTGTTACTTCTGCTTCCAAGTCCTACCAATTAGCTCCAGCACATGGTTTTTCTTGGCAGCTTTCTGCTTCCCATCCCAGATGGTATGGAAAAGTCTGGCTGCTGACTTTCTGGCTCTTCTTTCCTACTTCCTCTCCGCACAGCTAATTTAAGAAAGTCTACACGATACCAGGACAACTGTCGGCCCTGCCTCATTTCCCCTGCCTCTGCCTTCTTCAGCCACCCACAGCCACAGCCATGGCTGCCCGCCTCTAGCACCTGAGCCTGATTTGACAGCAACAGGAAATAAATCAGCATCCTCGGCCACATGGCGTGGAATTCAGCTGCACCCCTTCCCCATGAGGATCGAGTGATCCATATATATTTCTGGGCTCCTGCAAGCTCCAACTGCCCATGGGCATTTTCTTTGCTGCCAACCATATCCGGGTGCTAGTCAACGAGGCAAGACCTGCAAGATTTCATATTGAGCATGCCTCGCCCTTCCAGTGTGGGTCCGCTCCATGGACCTAGGCTACTACCTGGGCCTGATTAGCTGCTCCAACACTCTAGGCAGGGCAGTCCTAGTATCTACTGTTCATAGCCATATCCTGGTTCTTTCCACCTCGCCCCATGGCAGGGCCACTTATTTCTCAATGCCTATCAAGGATAGGCGGGATTTAACAGGCTACATATGTGGACCCCATTATGATTATTGACCCTACTGGGGCCAGCATCTCTGCCTGGACACACTCCTAATCCACATGCTCATGTCCTGCACTTGGCTTTCAGAACACATGTGTCAGCAATGAGACAGGAACTCCCTACTGATGGCTGCTGTGACAGAACCCCACTGCTGCCAGGGAACAGCCAAGCACCCTGAGGTTGCTGGGTACTCAGGAACTAACAGCTGTAATTGGGCCAGGAGTAGAACCTGCTCAAGTCAAAGGAGCCTTTGTGAAATTCAGCTCTGACCCATCACTCCCCTGCTCCATGATTTCTGATGCTTTCCTATTGCCTGAAAAATAGCTTCACCCACAAATTCCCTTCCATTCTGGGATCATGGTTTTCCAGCTTCACCTCCCAATTCACCCCTATACAAGTCCTTCCTCCAGCCACCCAGAGACTAGCAACTATTCCTTGCACACACCAGGAACTTCAGTAGCTTTGGGCCCTTGTCCATCTCTGTGTGTTCCCAGAATCCTGTTCCTGTCACTTAGCACATTTCATTATAATTAGCTGTTTACCTGCCTGTCTGTCCACTGGATTTTTGATGTCCTCAAAGACACATTCAGTCTCTTATTCATCTTTCCATTGCCAATATCTGCAAAGTAGTGGGAACACTGTAAGCCTTCAATGCATATTTGTTTTTAAAAAGTTGGTCCAGAAAGTTGATGACCCACATCAAAGATGAGGGCTTAGGGTGTGAACCATGGTCAGGAATGAACAAGGAGACACAAGTTCAGAAAATCATAATGAAGCCCAGAGTCACGTTTGGCTGCAGAAATCACAGACGGCTTCATGAAGAAAATCACATTTGCATTGTGCCCTGAAGGACGATGAGATTTCAGCAGGTAGAGATGTGGAGGGTATTCCTGCGGCGGAACTCCTTCAGGAAAAGCAGAGAAGTGGGAAGGTGCAGAGAATGTTCAGGAAAGAGCGGATACAGTTTTCCTAGAACACAGACTAAGTGAAGGTGGGGTGGAGCAGGTGCTGAGAAGGCAGCATGGGCCAGATCATTGCAAGTGGCAATGCCAGCCTCAGCACCACGGGTGTTTTCAGATGCTGTGGTAAACCGTGGGAGGCGGTCTATGCTGAGAAAGGGCTGGGGAGTGATGTAATGATTGAGGCTGGGCTGTCACTTCTGCCTTTGCCAGGAAAGTTATTAGAGTGAGGTGGCTAATGTGGCAGTTATGAGGGGTGAGCTCACTGACGCAAGAGTGAATTAAACATTCGGAATGGGCCAGGGAAGCCACCTTCACTATCATTCATTGTCAAACCCTAAACAGGGCCACAGATCTGACTGCTTCAGTTTCACTTATTGGTGTCATTTAGATACTGTCTGATAGAGGAAGTAGAGGAAAATGTTTCAAAAGCTGAAAGACTGAGACAATGGCTACGCCTTAGTCCTGGCAGCAAATGCAAGCAAACCCAAAGGTGGGCAGGATGTCATCAAGTTAGTCTCCAATGTGAGTAGAAAGGCTGTGCTCAGGCTGCTGGGGCTGTGGTGCACACCTTAGCAGGGACCCAAGGGCTGAGCTTTCAAAGGCCCCTCTTCCGGAGGCTGAGGATCGGTCGACCTGTCCTAGAGCCTTGCACTTCCAGCCTCTGCATCACTCCTGTCAGTGTGTGCAGAAACCTCAGGGAAAGGAAGAGCCTGGTTTCCCATGATAAAAGCACTCACTGAGAGGTAGAGGGCTTGCAATTAGGGCTGCTGCCTACTTTGTTCTTCTAATTCCTTCCCTTCCCCACCCTTCACTGTTTTCCTTCCCTTAGTTCAGTCGCAAATATGATTGTGAATGCAGAGCTCCAAACAATGCCTTTTTCAAGTGATTTGCCTTGACCTGGAGCATCCAGGGAAGAGCAGATCCCCATGACACCACTCCACAGCTCCCCTACCTTCCCCAAGCCTCACTCATCACAGCTGTTAGCAATGCGGTCCCCATGGCCTCCTGTCTATACCTCCTCTGCACATCAGACTGAGAGCTCCTGCAGGCAGGGGCTGGGCAGGCTTGTTTTCTGGGCTCCCCATTCCTGATTAGCATAGGCACTGGTGGTCCAGTTTTATGGACCAGGGTGGGATGCAGGCAGAAGTGTGTAGGCATTTGCATGAAGCTCTGCACATAGAACACTCAGCACCACTGTTTTGGGAGCTAGGACAAAGCCTGCCCCACCGTGTACAGCCCCAGGTAGCAAAATGGCAGGGTGGTGCACCACTCCATCTCGGTTTTATTCCCAGCTGGGTTCTGAAGCCCCAGCTGCAGCCAGTTTGATATGATTGAAGCAGAGCTTCAGGGAGGAGAAAGGAGGCAGAAGACTAAATATCCCACAATATTTCTTCCATTAAAGTCTTTCAATGAGGGGAAAAAATCAACAAAATGATTTTCCATTTTAAAAAAGAAAAAGACAAAGACAAACCCAGCAGGAGACTGAGAAAATGAATGAAAGGCTTATTAAGCAGGGAAGTATTTCGTTTACTCCCTGCAGGCTGCATTCCACAATTACTACCTTTCTTCTATTAACAAAAGTCCTGGTCAAATGATAGGACAAACTGTCTGCCTGAGCCTCATAAGGATTCACTGAGGCAAAACCTCAAAAAAAAGAGCATGAAGGAGGGTGCTGCTTCTTCCAGCAACCCTGTAGGTGGCAGGTAATTCCAAGGGCTATGCTGATCCCACTGCCCAAGATAAAGCATTTGGGACATTACAGCCTCCCTTCATCGAAACGAAAATAATGAAGATTGATGAAAAAACAACAGCAACAACAACACTGTATTTTGACCCTTGAGAGCCAAGGAGGGGCCAGGCATGGGGGCTCACGCCTGTAATCCCAGCACTTTGGGAGGCCCAGGTAAGTGGATCACCTAAGGTCAAGAGTTGGAAGCCAGCCTGGCCAACATGGTGAAACCCCATCTTACTAAAACTACAAAAATTAGCCGGGCATGGTGGCAGGCGCCCGCAATCCCAGCTACTTGGGAGGCTGAGGCAGGAGAATTGTTTGACCCTGGGAGGTGGAGGCTGCAGTGAGCCGAGATCATGCCACTGTACTCCAGCCTGGGTGACAGAGTAAGACTCCATTTTCAAAAAAAAAAAAAAAAAAAGAGCCAAGGAGGGATGCCTACCTTGTGAGCAGTAAGACCACACTGGCTCTGCCATTCTGAAGCCAGGAGCTCCTGGGGCCACACTGTGAAGACAGCCCACCCTGGATGCTAGAACAAGAGAAGCAGACCCTCCCCAAGGTCTGTCATTCACTGCATTACACGATTCAATCCTCACTGCAGTTCGTTCTCACACTGCTGTACAGATACTACCTGAGACTGGGTGGTTTACAAACAGAAGAGATTTAATTGACTTACAGTTCTGCATGGCCGGGGAGGCCTCAGGAAACTTAAAATCATAGCAGAAGGTGAAGGGGAAGCAAGGCACGTCTTACATGGTGGCAGGAGAGAGACAGCATAGGGGAAGTTACTACTTTTAAACCATCAGATCTCTTGAGAACTCCCTTACTATCACAAGAACAGCATGGGGGAAACTGCCCCCATGACCCAATCACCTCCCACCAGGTCCCTCCCTCCAAACATGGGGATTCCAATTTGAAATGAAATTTGAGTGGGAACACAGCGTCAAACCATATCGATGATTATCTCCATTCTTCAGATAAGAAAACAGAAGTCCAGAGAGGTTAAGTAACCTGTCCAAGCTCACACAACTAGTACAATTTGAAGTCAGGCTTGTTTGAGACCAAGACTTGAGGCTCTGACCTTTTTCAAGCCCTGCCAATTGCTCACTTCAGGGTGAGGGACCAAGGGGAGGAATATCAAAAGCCAGAGCCTAAGTATTGGGGGAAAGCATGGACACAACCCATATCCTACCCACCGTTCCAGAGACATCCCAACCCTAACCTCACCTGTCCCAGAACTCCCAGGAATGATCCCACATCCTATAGATCCATCCAGCCATGGATGAACTTTTGCCCCAATATCCTGGATTATTACAAATATAAAAGAGAAACATCAGGCCTCATAAATAGCAGCTAAGACAACCAAATTAATCTTCATAGTTTCTTCCTTTCCCTCCTTTTTGGTCTGTATTGGAGTGGGCAGGAAGAAAGGCAAGCATTATTTACTAATGATGGTGCGTTTCTTCACCTACTCTATTATACTGTATTCAGCTACCTGGAAGGTTAAAAGGGTGGGAAAGGTCAGGGACAAAGTAAGTATAAGAGGATGGCAATTTCAAATGTCTAATCATTTTTGAAAACCAGTTGCCATGTCCAGTGCATAGACCTACATGCCTTTGCTACACTGCACCACACACTCCATTCCTGGGAACCTCTAGCCAGAGAGTGGCAAAGCTTGGTCTCAGCTTGGTGACCTACTGGGCTGCCCCGAGAGAGACATCTTCTCCCACATTGCACAAAATACTCACTGTCAAAGGGGTGCCCAATTTGACACAAAGAATTTATGTAAGAAATCAGGCTTAATGGCTGGGTGTGGTGGCTTACACCTGTAATACCTGCAGTTTCGGAGGCTGAAGTGGGCAGATTTCTTGAGCTTAGGAGTTCAAGACCAGCCTGGGCAACATAGCGAAACCCCATCTTTCCAAAACAACAAACAAACAAACAAACAAAAAACATACAAAATATTAGCTGGGTGTGATGGTGTGTGCCTGTGGTCCCAGCTACTTGGGAGGCTGAGATAGGAGGATCACTGAAGCCCAGGAGGTGGAGGCTACAGTGAGCTGTGATTGTGCCACTGTACTCCAGCCTGGGTGACAGAGTGAGAAAAGAGGGAAGGAAGGAAGGAAGGAAGGAAGGAGAGGAAGAAGGGAGGAGGCAGAGGGAGGCGCCTGAGGAGGAGAGGTGAGAGGGGAGGAGGAGGAGGGAGGGAAAAGGGAAGGTTAACTAACACAAGGTCTCACACTTAGCAATGTTTCTTCATTCGTCGAAGGAGTAATGAAACACAATTTCCTCATTTGTGTGATTAAACCCTAGCAAGACTTATTTGTAATTTGTCTCCTGTATGACTTCCCAAGAGCTTTGAGAGAAGGCTCCAGTGAAGCCAAACCTTTCATCAACTGTCTCGGGCATTGGTTATACAGTGCTTGGCAGGCTTCGTGCGGCAGGGTGGGTGGGAAGACAAACAGGAGTGTCAGGATGGTTCAGTAGCTGGCTGTACTTCCACCAAAGACCAAAGCCATAAAAAGTCACCTTGCCTCTATATGCCATTCACCTCAAATGAGAAAACACAGGCTCTGGGAAAACCAACTGCAGAAAAGCCCTCCGAATGCACGGAACCAAGCAAGATACCTCCTTCTGAGCAGCCATGTCTTATCTGGTGGTAAGCTGCTCCTGCAGTCCTGCATGCTGCCTCTGCTTCTTTCCAGTGCAAACATACTAGGACACAGTGATGCTCTCTCCCTGCTATACATTCAAAAAATTAAAAGAGCACCAAAGAAAGGAGAATTTTAGAAAGGAAGTAAGCAGCTGTCAGAATAAATTTATATGAGACAAACACTCAAATATTGATCTACTCCCAAGATTTCCAAAACCTATCTATAAGCCCGCAGTTGAATTGCTTGTGAACGCTTTTTGCACAAATAAGCGCTGAGTAGGAATGTCAGTTGGCAGTAGAAAAAGATCCTTAAGAGACAAATGATGATCTACACAGATAGACAGAAATAATTCACAGCACTATTTTTATTAGAACTTACCCTACGCAGCCCTCCTTGAGTCAGTTTGTGAGGAAGTGGATTGCAGTATTTATTTGTAGCAGACATGCACTTTTGGATTGTACTGCATGACCTTTGTTTTGGGAAATGCCCCTCCCCACCCTCTGTGATTTCCTGGAGCTGTTATTCCTGGGACTTTACCCTCTATGTCCAGCAGTGAGCACAGACTGCGTCCTTGTTGTCTAAGGGAGGCAGCTTCTGAGGGTGCCCCACAGGGGACAGGGGTCCTGCCTCCTCGCATTCACACCCTTGTGGAGCCCCTGCCTACAGTTGGCCACAGCTGCTCTAATGTGACCAATAATGGCATAAAGGATGGTATGTCATTTTCAAGGTTAGGTTTTACAAGACTGCAGCTTCTACAATGGGTTCTCCTTGTCCCTTCTTTTCTTTTCTTTTCTCTTTCTGTCTTGGATATGTCATTCTGGAAAAAGCCAGTTGCCATTTGAAGAGGACACTCAAGCAGCCTGTGAAGAGGCCACATGGCAAGGTGCCCAACAGCCAGTGAGGAACTGAGGCCTGAAAGCAGCCATGTGGGTGAGTATGGACGAGATCCTCCAGCCCCCAATGAGCCTTGAGAAGAAGCCCCGGCCAACAGCTTGACTGCAGCCTCATGAGAGGCCCTGAGCCAGAACCACCCAACTAAGCTGCTCACAAATTCCCGACGAGAGAAATTGGTTTAGGTAATACATATTTTAAGTTGCTAAGTTCTGGAGTAATTTGTTCAGTAGCAATAACTATACATTGACCAATCAGACTCTGGCAAAGCCCTAAACACATTAAAGACTGTGATTGGCCCAGAGGTGGAAACATAAGCCAAGCAGAGCTCATCAGAATCCTTTTCAGGAACTGATATGGATAGTAGGTGATAGAGAATCACGCCATCTTCTCTGGGATCATGACCGTGGGTACAAAGTCAGCCTAGAGTTGTGGTTCTCAGTCAGAGGCCATATTGCCTACCTAAGGGGCATTTGGAAATGTGGGAGATGTATTTCGTAGTCACTATGTATGGAGGCACTGCTGGCATTTGATAACTTGAAGCCAGGGATGCTAAGTATCCTGTAATGTATGGGACAGTCCCGCAAAACAAAGAAGTATCCATTCCACGTTGTCACTAGCACTCACAATGAGAAACCCTGGCGCAGGACCCTCTGCGGCTTTATTATTATTATTATTCCATATGGAGAGAGTTTTCATGAGAATGACACAAATCTAGGTGACAGAAGAACCGAGACACACTGAAAGAGAGAGAAAGATCAAGTCCCAGTGATAGAATTTCAATCCCTGCATATATATCCCAGGCATATAGGAAAACAGAGGGAAAGGGACACCGTCCTTGTTCTCAAGGAAGCTACAGTCTAATTAAGGAGACACTCAAGAAGTGACAAGAATTCACTGTCAGAGAGCTGGCTGAACTGCAACAGAAAACTGAACAGGAGGCGGTTCACAGATGCCTGCCTGGGCTCTGCACTGGGCCTGCAGAATGGGTAGTGTTTGATCAAGAAGAGAGAAGGAAGAATGCTTTCCTTAATGGAAGTGAATAGAATTCCTTAACAGAATGAGCAGATAGATAGAATCTCAATCTAGCTTCATGCCTGAAGCTAGAAGAACCCTTAGAATGTCCCAATTACATGAGCCCATGTATTTTCTCTTATGCTTAAAACCAGTTAAACTGGTACAGTGAACTGAATGTTTATTCCTCCCCAAATTCATATGTTGAAATCCTAACGCCCATGGTAATGGCGTTAGAAGGGTCTTTGGGAGGTGATTAGGTCATGAGATTGGAGCCCTCAGGAATGGGATACATGCTCTTATAAAAGAGGCTGCAGAGAGTTCCTTGCCTTTTCCACCACATGAGGGTATAGTGGAGAAGGGTCATCTATGAACCGAGGAGGTGGCCTTCCCTAGATGCCAAACCTGCTGGCACTTTGACCTTGGACTCCTAAGTTTCCAGAACTGTGAGGAATAAATTTGCATTGTTGATAAGCCACCCAGTCTATGTGATTTTGTTACAGTAGCCCAAACAGACTAAGACAGTTGGGTTATTGATGTTTGCCACCCAAAGAACCATGACTATTTATTTCATCATCCAACCATCCATCCATTCAAACAATGTTTATTGAGCCTTGACTATGTGTAAGGCACTAGTTTAAATCCTGAGGATACATAGTTAAAAAAGAGCAGTCCAGAATGACAAAGAGTTAACTAGCAATTACAATACAAGATACATACTCTCCCTGCTGCCCTTTCATGCTATGGAAATACAAAAGAGGAACATCAGCTCAGTCTAATGGTAGGAGGTAGTCAGGGCAGATCTCACTCAGATGAAAAAAAAAAAAAGGAAATACGTAACTTACAAAAGATTGTCCAGAAATGCCAGCAAAGAGTAGAGGAGCCTTGTTTGATAAGTGACTCACTGACCAGGCCAAAGCTTTTAATATATCCTACTTCTGGCTATTGAGACTGAGATCACAGTGATTCAAGAATCACTTAGAGGCCATTTGGGAAAACACAAATTAATAAGACAAAGAGGCACTGATTCAATAAACTGTCCCCTATAAAGCACTCGGGTCATTTTCTTTCTCTACTTCCTTACGATGTCTAGTATTTCATCGCAAGAAATAAGTCTCTATTATGAAAGGAACTCTGCTTTTCAAAAGTGATGAGAGAGGAAGATATTTTTTCCTCAACCAGACCCAGGTCAGAGCAGTTAAAATCATTTTAATTTGCTCCTAAAATTTTTACATCTCCTTCACCAGTACACAGAGTTACAGGAGGGAACTCCACACTATTAATTAGTGCTGTTGCAATCACACTATTTCATAGCACCAGAAAGGATATAAACAGTTCTCTGTGTCAGGGAGGCTCTCAGTCTCCAGTGAGCACTGAGGTCTAGGGTATATGTGGAGAAAGGAGTAGCCACCGAATTTCTTTCCAGATATCTGTAAACATTCCCCAACTAGCTCCCCTAACCCTGAAATTCACACGCCATCAATCAACACACTGTAATATCGACTGGAGGTCCACGGAGAATAAAGCATGATTCCAGGCATGTAGGAAACCAGAGGGAAAGGGACACAGTCCTTGTTCTCAAAGAAGCTACGATCTAATTAAGGAGACACTCAAGAAATGACAAGAATTCACTGTCATAGAGCTGGCTGAACTGCAACAGAAGACTGAATAGGAGGCGGTTCACAGATGCCTGCCTGGGCCCTGCACTGGGCCTGCAGAATGGGTAGTGTTTGATCAAGAAAAGAGAAGGAAGAATGCTTTCCTTAATGGAAGTGAATAGAATTCCTTAATAGAATGAGCAGAGCCTGGAGGGAGCCAGCCGAAGCAGCCAGACTGACAGGCCAGAGGGCGAGTGCTGGAAAACAGAATCCAGGAGGTGGGGTGAGCCAGACTGGGGACACAGGGAAAGGCCGGTGTCCAGCTAGCAATCCATTTATCCCTTGCCTCTCAGCCCCAGATCTTTCGCTTTGCACCTGCTCTGTGACAAGGGAGTTCAGGCGTTTCTCCTTTGCAGCAAACACAATATTCAGCTTTGTCAGTAGCGTGCTCTGAGTCGATGCAGGAGGAAGGGGCTTCTCCTCCTGGGTCTGTCTTGCTGCTGTCTTTTTCTGCCTCCAGCTGCATGACTCTTATCACTGCCCCAGCCGTGTGTCGAGTGTGCAGTCTTCAGGCTCATGGCCCAGCCCCACCTCTTGGCCACCCATGGTGACCACCTTACCATGATGTTCCTAATGCAGGTCTGGCATGCCCCAGTCTTCACTACCCTGCTGGAGAGCAGGTCCCTGACACCCGTAGCCCTCCATGCACTCTTGTACCAGCCTTAACCTCTACCCAAGACTGTTGTTTTCTCCTTGCCCAGCAACCATGGGCAACCCAGGGAACCTTTCTGCCACCCAGTGGGGTACAAGCACACCTCTGATGCAGTCTGAATCTCAGCCTTGAAGAGGGGTCTTCTTTAAGCTCGTCCTTCCCCAGGTGCTCTCCATCAGCCTCAGGGTCACCTTCAGAATTTTCCTTACATCTTCTCATTACTTCCCTGTTACAGTTAACTAAGCCTTATATTAAACATCCCACATTCAAATTATTGTGTGGTTTCTGTTTCCTGATTGGACCCTGAATGACACAGCCAGGTAGAGAAATCCAGATGATGTGGTAAAGGGGCCAGGCAAGTGGAGGTGTGGATGTGTGTGCTAAAGGCTGGAGTGGAAGTGCTGGACTAGGAGAGCAACAGGTGCCAGAGCTGTTTTGTTCCTGGTCTATCTGATAATCTCAGGAAAATGAAGAAGAGTGGGAGGGATGAGAAAAGAAGAGGAAAAGAGAGAGCAGAGGAGCAGAGGAAGAGCAAGAACCATAGTAGTGGATCCAGCATCCCAGGCACCCGTCTCGGTAGATGTCCCTGATCCTGCTGACTCCCAGCCTGAGAGCCAGCACAGTGACGTGTTTGAGAATGATGAGCCTGGGAGGAGCTTGGGGAATGGACTGGAGTGGGTGGCTGATATGGTCTGAATGTGTTTCCCAAAGTTTATGTGTTGGAAACTTAATCCCCAATGCAACAATGTCAGGAGGTGGGGCCTAATGGAGGTTGTGAGGGTTCCACCCTCATGACTAGATCAACGCTACTATAAAAAGAGCTAGGAGGAGTGGGCTCACTCACTCTTCTACCACGTGAGGACACAACATTCGTCCCCTGTTACTCTTCCATCTTCCACTATGTGAGGACACAGCAAAATGGTCCCCACCAGATGTCAACACCTTGACCTTGGATTTATCCCATCCTCCAGAACTCTGGGTATATAAATTCCTGTTCTTTATAAATTAGTCAGTCTGTGATGGTTTATTATAGCAACACAAAATAGACTAAGATAGTAGCAAAGAGGATGGAGGAAAAAATGCAGAAGTGAGGTTGACTGTCTGTGGGAACGGACAGTCCAAAAGAATGGACGGGGATTGGTAACAGGCTAGGTCTAAGTAACAAAGGATTCTGGAAACAAAGAAGCAAAACAAAGCAGTAGTTATTTCCAGGAAACTTCCCTTAAGAAAACAAGAAAGGAGAAGATTGGCCTCTTCCATGTGTGCATTCCTCGGCCAAGTCATTGGCCTTTCTCATCTCAGTTTCTGTACATACACAGTAGGGATACTAACACCTGTGGCAAAGGATGGTCTTGGGATTAAATGGAATGCACTTGGTACTACATCTGGAACGTGGAAATTCTCATCGTGTTGGAAAGTGGAGAGCGAGGGCTGGGAGTCCCAGTGGGTGAGCTTAGATCCTGGTGTGGGGCACGTGAAGTTGGGAGGGGCTGCTTACACGAACAGGGACCCTCACATTCTGGAAAATGAGGGAGCAGCAGGAGAGCATCTGGTTCCTAACACAGGGCAGGAGAATTCCCTGAGTGAATAGAATAATTCAAAAAGAAAGAGGGAGGAAATCACACCTTCTCATAACTTTGCTGGAACTGGGGCTTTTAAATTTTCAGCTAATCATTGTGTCACATTTATTGATGTTCCTCACTGGTTTCAGCAGGGCAGATATGTATTGGGCCATTTAAAGTGTATGAGTAGGCCGGGCACAGTGGCTCACACCTGTAATCCCAGCACTTTGGGAGGCCAAGGCAGGCGGATCACCTGAGGTCAGGAGTTCAAGATCAGCCTGGCCAACATGGTGAAACCCCATCTCTACCAAAAATACAAAAATTAGCCGGGTGTGGTGGTGGCCACCTGTAATCCTAGCTACTTGGGAGGCTGAAGCAGGAGAATCACTTGAACCCAGAAGGCAGATGTTGCAGTGAGCTAAGATGGCCCCACTGCACTCCAGCCTGGGCGACAAGAGCAAGACTCCATCTCAAAAAATAATAAATAAATAAATAAATAAATAAATAAATAAATAAATAAAATGTATGAGTACATTTTTTTTTCTTGGAACTGACATTCCATGAATACATTTTTAAATGGATAATCTACTGCCTTATGCAGGTACATCAGAGGGGCCTTGCTCTGTGGGCACATCAAAAAGTCAGGAGAAAATGCATGTATTACCTTTGTCAGGGACCTTCCCACCTCTAATTTTTTTAAACCTCTGATCTTAGAAAATCCTCTAAAGGTTAATTAAAAGCTTTACTTTCCAGCCTCTGGTGTATTGTGCTAAATTTATTTGTTGGTGTGGATGTCAACAGCAACTGATATTTGTGAATAGCTTATGCAATATCAAAGAGTTCCGTAAAAGTAGAGAAAAAAACCGCAAGTACTGTATGTCAGAGCTGAATAATTGTCTCACCTTCAATACTTATTAAAATCATCTAATTCTACATAAGAAGTACTTTATTAGAAGGCTATAGGTAAATAAATACATTCAAGTGATATAAAATTTCCATTTAAATAAAGCACTCCAGTATTATTTATATTTGTTTATTAGAATATGATTGTGAATCGGTTGGGTCAAGAGTAATTGACAAATGTAATGTGATAAAAATGGTTTTATCTTAAAAGTCTGATGAAACTTCTCTCTCATACACACACACCTACACACACATACACACACACACACACACCCCATCACCACCACCACCACCTGCCTTCAGATGGGAGGCAGAGCAGACTCATTCATCATACTCCATTATATACATTAACAAAAATGGCCAAGGTGTTGGTCAAGAGCTTTCATCTCTTGAACCAGAATTCTGACCTTTATTCAGATTCTAGATCCAATGATGAAGACGAGGAAGAGGATGATAATGATAATAATTTCAAAGGTTTAAAACCCAGGAATTTTGGAAAATGCACTCTTAGAATGATTTTCCCTTTGAGAGATAGCCCAATTCAAATTTATTCTAAAAAGAACACCTAATTTCTCAGGAAGAGGTTTATGCTAACTAGAGTCAACACCTTTGGATTATCGATAATCTGTTACCATTAAAAACAAATTTCATTAAATTCCTTCTCCATCGTTCTGAACTCTCTGCTTCTATTAATTACTTAACGACTGTGCAGTGTATTAGGGACCCACTTGGAAACAACAGAAGGAATGCAAGAGCCATTTAGCACTTGCTTGCTTGGCTTCTACAGCAGTAGATGAAGTACTTCCCTACAGCAGCATGGGGAAGGAGAACTCCGCTTAGTGGTGGTGTTGGGAAATCAGGGCTAGGCATCTCTTGTAGGTAACTCTTCCACAGGCACCTTGATCCACTGATTCCACCATCTCTGCCCAGTCTCCACGTTGGGCCCTGGAGTCTGCTCTGTCAAACTCCATCTGTAATCACCATGTCCTGAGGCTGTGTCACCCTTGTTCCCAGGTTGGGATTTGTCCTGTGCACTCAGCCTAGCCCCTGGACCCACGCAGCAAACCACAGCAGGCTGAATGCATGCCCGATAAACATGTTTGCTTTCAAACTGGTCTAATGGCTAATTTAATGTGTCAACTTGATTGGGCTAAGGGATGCCCAGATAGCTGGTCAAACATTCTTTCTAGGTATGACTGTGAGGGTTTTCAGCAGAGATTAGCATTTGAATCAGCAGACTGAGCAAAGAAGATCACCCTCCTCAATGTGGAAGGGCATTATCCAATCCTTTGAGGGCCTGCATAGAACAAAAAGACAGAGGAGAGGCTAACTCACTTTCTCCTTTTGAGCTGGGACATCCATCTTCTCCTGTCCTCTGACACAGGCACTCAGATAGGCCTTCAGAGTCTATCTGAGATTTACACTATCAGGCTCCCACACCACTCCTGTTTCTCAGCTCTTTGGACTTGGACCAGGACTGATATGCTTTGGCTGTGTCCCCACCCAAATCTCATCTTGAATTGTAGCTCCCATAATTCCCACTTGTTGTGGGAGGGACCCAGTGGGAGATAATTGAATCATGGAGGCGGTTTCCCCCGTACTGTTCTCATGGGAGTGAATAAGTCTCATGAGATCTGATGGTTTGATAAGAGGTTTCTGCTTTCACTTAGCTCTCATTCTCTCTTGTCTGCTGCCACATTAAACATGCCTTTCACCTTCTGCCATGATTGTGAGGTCTCCCAAGCCACGTGGAACTGTGAGTCAATTAAACCTCTTTTTCTTTATAATTTACCCAGTCTCAGGTATGTCTTTATCAGCAGCGTGAAAACAGACGAATACAAGGACTTACATCACCAGCTTCCCTGGTACTCAGACTTACAGACTGAGACTGAAGTACCCCACTGGCTTTTCTGGTTCTCCAGCTTGCAGATAGCACATCATGGAACTTCTTGGCTTCCACGGTCCCATGAGACAATTCCCATGATAAATCTCTCTCTCTCTCTCTCTCTCTCTCTCTCTCTCTCTCTCTCTGTGTGTGTGTATGTGTGTCTGTCTGTGTGTGGGGGGGTGTGTCTGTGTCCTATTGGTTCTGTTTCTCTGAAGAACCTTGACTCCCTGACAAAATAGCTGGGTAACTGGATAGGCTAAACCCACCATTAGCCACCTCCCTGTCCATAAGTGAATCTGAGGCTTTATAAAAATGGAAAGGGGGTAAACAGATACCCTGTGGAGAGAGGAGAGGAGAAAAACATAAGAAGAATCAACTATAAGTGGGGAGAAAGTCAAAGGGAATCATAACTGAGTCTTGTCTGTCAAGATTTATCACCTTAAGGCACAGTGGCTCACACCTGTAATTCCCATACTTTGAGAGGCTGAAGAGGGAAGATCACTTGAGCCCAGGAGCTGGAGACCAGCCTGGGCAACATAGTGAGACCCTGTCTCTATGAAATATATATATATTTCAAAGCTGGGTGTGGTGTCACATGCCTACAGGCCCAGCTACTTGGGAGGCTGAGGCAGGAGGATCACGTCAGCATGGAAGGTCGAGGATGCAGTGAGCACTGCACCCCAGCCTGGGTAACACAGAAAAAACCCATCTTAAAAAAAGAAAGAAAGAAACAGATTTATAATCCTAGACTCTGCTTGGATGGAACCTTAAAGGTTACTGTATTAGCTGAGGTAACTGCTAGCTGCTAAAACAAGTAAATACAGAAAGCTCAGTGACTTCACAAAATAAGAGTTTAAAACTGCAAGGGAGTTTGGGAAGGGTGATCGAGTTGATGCCCAAGAAGAAAAGAAAACAGCAACGAGCCAAGTTCAACCACAGTTTCCTAGTACAACCTTTTACACTTCCCCTTAACATCTACACAAGCATTACATACCTACCCTTGAACACCTCCAGTGATGGGCACCTCATCCCCAGCTGGCAACCCTGGAGCATATTCAGGGTCCAAACAAATGAGCCAGTGGAAAATCTGACACTTGGGCAGGTCCCACCAGGTCCTAAATGGCTCTACTCATCCTGTATTAGAAGAGACACACCAACAACGGCTTAATTCTAAACTGATTCCAGTATTATTGGAAATGCAGGCTCTACAACCATAAGACAACTGGAAACTTTGAAAGCCTGCCCAACAAGCTTCTGGAGTAGTTAGAGATTCAACAGTGATAATGACTTAGAATGTTCGTTGAGTATCTAAGACTGAGTAAATAGTGGCAGGTCATTGTTAAAAATCATCGCATAATCAGTTATTCTCTACTCATTTGGTTGACAGGGGTGTTGGGATGTTTTGTAACCTCTGAAACTCTGTATACAGGTAAGAAATTGTTATTGCTCATTTGCACTAACAGGTATGTATTAATTCAAATATTTTGCACAGTAAGTTTGTAGTGTCATCACTATTCCTTGAGAACACCGAAGAAAGAAGTGCAACACACACACACAAACACCCTGTGTGTCCTATTTATTACCACTTCTGTGGACATGTATTTCTGCCCCTTTAGGTGTTTTGCATGCTATACATCAGTCTTAAGCATGCACACACAAATGCTGATTCCTCCTACAGGTCACAACAGTTCAGTGTGATTGTACTGTCGTGCCTTGTTCAGAGCCGGGTTGATCTGTAATAGAAGATGTGGTAATTCCTGATGACATCTGCAGTTTGTCAAACACTAGCAAATAGTAAAACACTGTGAAAGGACACGAGGAGAGATTTTTAACCATCAGTAATCGGTTGTGGGCAGCAAGAAATAAAAATGGAATAAAGGGCTTTGGTGTAAAGAGGGCAGAGTGTACTAGCCAGAATCTATTCTCATAAGATGCTTTTTTCTGTCCTAAATTCAGGGTAGTCTCTAAACCTTGCCCTGCAGAGCCCCATTTTCTAGAGGACATTCAACGACGGTCAGTGTTTGTGAGAGGGCAACAGCAATGCTTGTATTTGAGTGGACTCTCTGTCCCTGAAGTCTCTGCATGTTTCCATTGTGTGCAGGAGCTCAACCGAGAAAGGCCCAGCAGGAGCTTTGGAAATGAAGCTGATGGCATCTGTGGGGTGGAGACAGCAAACTCACACAAGCCCTAAGAAGGGAACAGCAATGGGAGGAGTTGGGATTGGACATGTTGCTGGGGGGGAACTGTGTCTTCCAGAAGCAGCCGATAGGAATGACGGCAGCCCTGCCAGCAGATGCAGGAAAAGAGCTGAGACCGTCACACTCAAAATTAGCCCATGCTATCTTCTGTAGCACTTAGCAGGTTGCAGAGAGGCAATGGTCTTAAGAGTAATGTCATCGTGAACATCTCTCAGTGCTACCGATAGATTTTTCTTTCCTCAAAAAATAGATTCCAGCATTTATTTCTCTAGCTTGCAATGAGGTATATTCCATGAAACCAGAAGTGTCTTCAGCATGCTATTTAGGCTGATGGCTACTTCAAAGATCTCGTTAATGCCAGTGTTGTAAGATTCATATTGAGTGCAGAGGCACAAGGGAGTGCATTTGTTCTTATCAGACCCACAAGAATTTGTAAAATAGGAAAACAGAAAACGTGTTTTCTCTAATGAGCTCAGAGCATTTTAAAGCACTCCCAGGTAGCCTAATAAGAGATTCATGAGGCAAGGGAGGTAGAAATTAACTTGTGCAATTTATAAATGGTGAAACGGGTACTCACAAGGGAGTTGTGCAATAACATAAAGTTTGCAATCTATAATAACATACAACATGTGCAATTTATAACATATATAATGTGCAATTTATAACATGTTTATAACATATAATGCATAACATGTATAATTTATAACATATAACATACAACATGTACAATTTATAACATATGACATGTGCAATTTATAACATATGACATATGCAATGCATTATAACATGTAACATGTGCAACTTATAATAACTATAACATGTGCAATTTATAAATGGTGAAAGAGAAACCCATAAAAGACTTCCTAAAGCCCTAGAGAAATGGGGACAGTAGCCCAGAGTCCACCACAAATGAGTCCCTAACAAATGTTTTTGAGTGATGATGGAGAATCAGGCCTCTGACACAAGGCTGAGACACTTAACATCCCTCATTTTCTTTTCTGACTCCCTAAACTTTATCTGACTATCTCAGAGAGATGACTGAAGGAGCTTGCTATTAAGTAAAAAATGGGCATGGAGCAAACATCCCGTTAGAAAAGGACCTTAATGAGTATTTTACAGGCAGGGAAACTGAGATAGAGAAGGCCAGTGGCTTCCTCTGAACACAGAAGTCGTAAGTGACAGTACCGGATAAGAGCTCAGACCTAATACCTCTGCCATGCTATCCCCCGGTAGAGACTTAAAGCTTAAGCCATCTTTTAAGTCCCCCTTCTACAGAAAACAGACAGGCAAGACTAATCGCTATTTTGGTAAAGTCTGTGTAATAACTGATCATACTCCGCCAGGAGATCATCTTACTGACATTTTGATTTCTAGAGTGTCAAAACATATAAAGGATCATGAAGTTAAAATTAGATCTCAGGTGGGTTGGAGAAAATTGTCAGGTTTTTTAAAAGAATATAGAAGAAAGAAAGAGAGAGAAAAAAAAAAAAAAAAACTTCATCTCTCTCCCCTAACAGTAGGAATCACAGTCAGCAGTATACTGTTTTCAATGAGAAGATCAAGGGAGCCACCCTGAGAAAGCTTCCGCTGACTTTCCAGCCACCAACAAAGCATCAGCGTTCTGTGAGGAAAGTTACCAGCGATAGGCTCTGAAAAATGTCTGCAGAGGATGCAGAGAGAGAGGGAGAGTCCTCGAAATGAAACTTTTTTGTTTTTTTTTTTTTTAAGATGAGACTCACTTTGTTGCCCAGGCTGGAGTGCAGTGGCAGGATCTCGGTTCACTGCAACATCTGCCTCCCAGGTTCAAGCAATTCTCCTGTCCCAGCCTCCTGAGTAGCTGGGGCTACAGCCACCATGCCTGGCTAATTTTGGTATTTTTAGTAGAGACGGGGTTTCACCATATTGGTCAGACTGGTCTCAAATTCCTGATCTCAGGTGATCTGCCTCGGCCTCCCAAAGTGCTGGGATTATAGGCATGAGCCACCTCGCCCAGCCAAAAAGAAACTTCTACATTGGGAAAATTCAAATGAGAGTACAGGACAAGATAAGGATAAATCTTCTATAGAAATTCAAGCTGAGTACAGTAGCTCATACCTGTAACCCCAGCACTGTGGGAGGCCAAGGCAGGAGGACCACTTGAGCCCAGGAGTTCAAGACCAGCCTGGGCAACACAGGGAGACCCCCATCTCTACAAAAAAATTAAAAATTAGCTGAATGTGATGGCACATGCTTGTAGTCCTAGTTACTTGGGAGGCTGAGGTAGGAGGTTCACTTGGGCCTAGGAGGCTGAGGGTGCAGTGAGCTATGATCATACCACTGCACTCCAGCCTGGGCAACAGAGCAAGACCCTGTCTCAAAAAAAAAATAAATAAATAAAAGAAAAAAAGAGAGAGAGAGAACGAGAAAAGAAATTCATTCCCTCCATCCTAAGGGAGCTATGAATTCTGAGAAGTAGTTATTACTTGGAAGAAAGGAAGAAAGAGAGTGAAGTAGGGAGTGGGGGAAGGGAAAAAAGAGAAAGGGGAGGGATGCAGAGGGATAGGACAAGAATTCACTCTAAATGATAGACTCGATATTTTGCTAGAAGCACCTTCCCAAGGTAACTGCCACACCTGTTCTTTTTTTTTTTTTTTTTGAGATGGAATTTCACTTTGTCACCCAGGCTGGAGTGCAGTGGCACGATCTCAGCTCACTGCAAGCTCCGCCTCCCAGGTTCACGCCATTCTCCTGCCTCAGCCTCCCGAGTAGCTGGGACTACAGGCGCCTGCCACCACACCCAGCTAATTTTTTGTATTATTATTATTTTTTAATAGAGACTGGGTTTCACTGTGTTAGCCAGGATGGTCTCGATCTTCTGACCTCATGATCCACCCACCTCGGCCTCCCAAAGTGCTGGGATTACAGGTGTGAGTCACTGCACCCGGCCCCTGTTCTGACTTTAAAGCGTGGCTTAGACACAGGTGTAATAATCCCAAAGAACAAATCAGCAAATCTTTTTGTATTAGAAGAAAAACAATAGACTAGCAAAACGAATTTTGACAACCTGTTAACAAGGTGTGAGTTCTGAACTCTGTTTCAGCAGAGAGCAAACATCCTCACTGTCAGAAGAGCACATAAGGCATATTTGGGTGTGGAAATGCCGATGTCAAGTTGATAGCAGGACAAGCGAAAGGGGGTGTGCAAAGGAGGGTATCAATGTGTGGCAGGTCCAGAAGGCGCCTCTTCTGAAACTACATGCAGGACCAGTGTTGACTTCCACTCTGGTCCTAAATTTTCAGATCAGTTTAAAGATAGAAATGGATATTTTCCTGTGTGAAAAAAGCAAATGGTATTATTCAATAAAATCTCAACACTAAGGTGCAAATTACCTCCTCTACTCTAGGCTTTAACTCCTTGACTGTGTAGTCAAAGTAGGATACACCCCTCACTTGGGACAAAAAAAGCCAATTCTGTGACATTCTGTGTTCTACAGAAAAGTCTTCATTGCAGTGATTCAAGAGAAGAACCCAGCTGGGCGCGGTGGCTCACGCCTGCAATCCCAGCACTTTGCGAGCCCGAGGTGGGCGGATCACGAGGTCAGGAGATCAAGACCATCCTGGCCAACATGGTGAAACACCGTCTCTACTAAAAATACAAAAATTAGCGGGGTGTTGTGACGTGTTCCTGTAGTCCCAGCTACTCGGGAGGCTGAGGCAGGAGAATCACTTGAACCCGGGAGGCAGAGGTTGCAGTGAGCCAAGATTGTGCCACTGTGCTCCAGCCTGGGCAACAGACCGAGACTCCATCTCAAAAAAAAAAAAAACAAAAAAAAGAGAGAGAAGAATCCAATTCTGTACTGGAAATGCTTTCCTCAAATTTAGGACAGCAGATGTGTGTGGTCCTTATTTTTATGCTGCGTAAAAGGATGCATTCAAGTAGAACAAGGAGCATGGCCAAGTGCCCATCATCATTAATGGAAACACCTGCGTCTCTCTTAGCTCTACTCTGAGACTTCATCACTAGAAAGCTCTTGGCTACCCATCTAGATGCATTCTTGGAAGTAGCCTGGGGTCCTCTGTTTAGGTCATAAAACAAAAATCTTGAGAAGATGAATTTCCATTTTCTTTGTGTTCAGAACAGTTTACTGTGGAGTTCCTCACTGAGGGCAGGAACAGAAGGTTTTTCTGAGAAAAGTCATGGCAGCTGGGTAGTGTCTTAATGCCCTCAATGGCTCTTCATCATTCATACCTGGGAGGCCCACCTATTTCTCTTGCTATGAAGATTTGCAACAGGTTGAAGGAATGCATTGACTTTTGTTTTTCTACTGGAATTTGAAATAATAAAATGTATTCCAGTCTGGGCCTTAGTTATCACATGGCTCTACATAAATCAAGCAAGAGGGCTGGTCAGGTAACTAGGCTCAGTCCTCACATCTCCCTCCACTCATGTTCCCCCAGTTTGTTGGTTTCCAGTACCCAAATTCACAAGTTTCAATTTTATTGAGACAATTTAGAAGACTGCAGCCTGTGCAACTGGCTTCCATCACTAGCAGCTTTCTGGCCCTCACCTAAACTCCCTCCACTAAACATCTAACCTTGGGCTCCTGAGCACAACTTCATCATGACCTATGGCATATGACATGCATCGGAAGTGTAACTGGATGAGAAAATGAAATAAATGGCCATTCTACATTATTTCTCATATGAAACTCCACAGCTCAAACCATCTTTGTTCTACAGCTATTCAACCGGTATTGAGGGAACATCGTCAGTTATTGGAGAGCTGAGCCTGACAGGTTATAAGACACACAGCTCTGCCTTAGAGGGCAGAAACTTTCATCCTTGTGCCTTCATCAACAAAAGAAAGAGAAACGATAAAAGAAACAGGCAATGGAAAGACTCTGGAAAATACGGTCAAGTAGAAAGAAAAAAATTTAAATCACCTGCATTCTGTGATCCGCTGATAACCACTGTTCACAAGTTCCTTGGAGTCACTACAGCCCTTTTTGTGTTTTTGTCCCCACAGTTGAAATTATACTGGATATATGAATTTTCCTACTTTCCTTGTAACATAAGAAGAATATTTCCATTATTACCAGAGAAACTCCGTGGACAAGATTTTTTCCTAATTAGCTGTCTTGCCTTTGTTCTCCTGTGATGGAATCATTCATCGCATTTGAAAAGCTTTTGTTTCAAAGTTTCATTACATTCTGATTAAGGAGGGATTGGAAAGCGATGTTCTGGTGTTGCTGAGGTTTGTGGGGGTTTGTTTTAAATCCTGAGCGATCATCCACACACACTAGAGGTTCAAAGGAAAAAAAGCGAATGTTGACGGGGGAAGCATCCTCCCCTCAGATGGGAAAAAGTCAGCTCTAGACCCAGCTGGCAAATGCAGAGACAGAGAGCAAAGGGATTACTGGGAAAATCAAATGAACGGGTGATCTGAAGGCCAGATTATACTTCTATTAAGTGCAATCAAGGCAAGGAATCTCTTATGGGAGGCAAGCAGAGGCTGCAGGGAGTGAGTCCTCCGTGGAGCTAATGGAACATGGACAGTGAAGGCTCTTCTGAAAAGAATTCAGGATAAGAAAAAACACACGTTCTCTTTAAGACCAGACACGTGAATGCCAAGTTTAGATGCGCAATAACTAAAAACGGTTACGAATAGCGTAAATGGGTGCTTATTTTAGTTATATTTGTGTATATCTTTAATCTGGTCAATCAAATTGCAGAGTTGGAAGGTGTTATGGGTTAAATTGTGTCCCCTGAAAATTCGTATGTTCAAGTCCTAACCCCTAGTACCTCAGGATGTGGCCTTATTTGAAAATAGGGTTGTTGGAGATGTAATTAGTTAAGATGAGGTCACACCAGAGGAAAGCTAATCCTACAGGACTTGTGTGTCCTTGTAAGGAGAAACCTGGACACAGACACGCATGCAGGGAGAAGGCCACGTGAAGTCTGGAGTGACACCACCACAAGCCACAGAACTAGCAGAAGCTGGGAGAGAGGGCGGAGCAGAGCCTTCCTTGGGGCCATCAGAGGGAACTCGTCCCTGCTGAAAGGTTAATTTCAGCCCTCGAGACTCCAGAAGTGAGAGAAAATAAATTTCTGTTGTTTAAGCCCTGGGTTTATAGTACTTTGTTATAGCAACTTCAGGAAACCAATATAGAAGGGGTCCTGGACGCTATTTGGTCCCACTTCCTCCCTAACACAGATCTCCTTCCCAACGTGGATAGATGCTCCCTTCAGCCAGCCTCCGTGGGACAGTTCCAGTGATGGGAGCTCACTGTTCTCGGGGCAATACCTTCTGTTACTGAATAGCTCCAATTATTACATTGCATGGAGTACCAAGCTTTTGTAATATAATTATTAGTAAAACTGACTAACGTTAAACTTCACCATTTTTGTTTTTTTCTTTAAAGCTCCACTTTACATTCAATAAAAGGGTGCTGTGTGGAAAAGCATGCAAGCATCTGCCTCTTAGCGCATAATCAAGGCACCATCATTCACCCAGAGGCAGCAAAAGTATGAGGCACTTGGATGGAAATAAACAGCCTGTGAGTTCTCACCTTGCTGATAGAAAAGTGAGCGCACACTTCATCCTCACGTCTGTAGTTAGCAGGGCCTTCTGCCCAACGGTGCCCACCAAGAACAAATCAATGCTAAAAGGCTGGCCGACTGAGTCATAAGAAGCACAATTCACGAGTGAAAAGCACAGCATCTTCCCTTCCTGTCACAAAAGGGCGGGGAAGGAAGCGGAGCTGTGAGTCATACAGCAGCGCTGGTCATGGGAAGATCCCACCCGAGTCGTCAAGTGGCCGGGAGAGACATCTTTGATACGTTCCCTTACATTCCTTTTTCTCCAACCAGTCATACTTGAGGAGATATTGACAGCTAGACTCCCTTCAGTCCAATTCAACAAGCATTTGTTGCGTATACACTGACCATTTTCCCCGAAGGGAATGACTGCAGTGATAAAGCTGATTAATTCTTATGAGCCAGCTGGGAGGAGGTGCTTGGGGGCTAATGACTCATGATCAGAGATCAATGCTTTGGAGAGAGGTGGCAAACAGACCTCATTTCCAGAATGCCTGGCTCCGGATGTGGATGAGAAATTCAGTCTCTGCACTGTAACGTGGCCTCCTTCCAATATTTAGTGACGAGATCAGGCCACTTCATTGGAGGAAGCAGATTCTGTGTTTCCACCCAGCGGGGCTATTAATATTCTGAGACCCTCTCTGCTGGGTTCATCTAGACTTCTTGTCTCACACATTCACATTTAGTTAAGCCCAATAAATATTTACCAAGTGCTGTTTCCTCTGGGCAGCCCCATGCTAGGAGCTGTAGAAGTTACAAAAGTAAGACCCAATGCACTAAAGGAGCTTGGGGAGAACACAAGACAATTACGCTCTCCCGGCTTGCTGGCAGCAGCTCAGAGGCAATGCTGCTTCTTTTCCCCATGGGAATCTGTATCCTAGGCTCATATCTTGGCACTGGTAAGTGCTTGCTGTGGAGCACTAGACAAACTTCTAAGATGTACTTCATAAAACTTGACAAACTGATTTAGAAATTCATAGCAAAAGCAAAAAATTGGGACGAGCAGAGACAAATTTACTCTTTGCAGTTTTGTCTTGTTTTTTGAGACAGGGTCTTACCATGTTGCTCAGAACTCCTGGGCTCAAGCGATTCTCCCATCTCAGCCTCCTGAATAGCTGGGACTACGGGAGCATGCCACCAAGTCCAGGTAACATTGTTTTAAAGGAGACAGCCAGGTTAGGGGTCTCTTACTGCAAGATATCAGATTAATAGCTGCATGAAGCTCCTGTGATTAAAACTGGGGTGTCATCACAGAACTGAGTGAGTAGAACAATGACACAGAAGAGAAATCCAGAAAAAAACTCACACCAGCTTGAAAACTTGGTGACAGGTGATGTTACAGACCAAGAAGTACTGGAGATTCCAAAAATAGCTGACACTATTGATTATTTCCATGAAAATTAATTTCTTACTTCAAAGTTACGAGTCATCATTAGGGCTGTTCACCAAATGCACCAACTGTATCTGCCTTCTGGGCCCAGGAAGGGGTTGTACCTCTTTGTCCCCTCTGAAGCTAGACCTGGTCCCATGACTTGCTTTGGCTGCTGAAACTGATCTGAAGAAATGTGTGTTACCTGCAAGCAGAACCAAAGCGCCATGTATGACTCTCCATACCCCCTCCTTGCTGCAGGCATTTCAGATGCCCCTGTCTAGAAAAGCATCCTTCAACCTGCATCCCTCAGGGACTCTGATGAGCAGAGACCCCTGCAAACCCACAGTGGACATGCAGTTTGTGTACATGAGACACAACTTGGGGTTAAACCTCTGCGATTTGGGGTTGTTTCTTTGGTATAACCTCGCCTCTCCTACCTAATACAAAATAAACAACCCCAGGTGATTAAAGACCTGCATATAGAAATGTTTAAAATTGGAGGAAACGATAGAGGCAAATTTGATAACCTCAGAGTATAGCAGGATTTCTTTTAAAGTTTTTAAAATTATAAACCATGAAGGAAAAGATGAATGCGTTTGACTGTGTCAAATTTGAAGTCTTCATTTCACCAATAAACACTAGAAATGGAAAAGACAAGCCACAGGCTGGAAATGATATTTGCAGTGTGTCTAACTGACAAAAGATGAGCAAATAGCTTACACAACAATATCCTAAAGACCAGTGAGGAAAAGACAAACAAGCCAAAAGAAAAATGAGCAAATTACATGAAAAGACAAGAAACATAAGGAAAAACTGCTGAAACCACTTAATAATTGGGGAAATGCAAATTGAAGCAATTTAAACCATTCCACACCCATCAGTTTGGTAAAAATTTAAAATTTGATAATACCCGGGATTGTCAAGAACATAAAGAAACAGAAACTGGTTTTGGGTGTTTGTTTGAGACAGGATCTCGCTCTGTCACCAGGGCCGATGATCTCGGCTCACTGCAGCCTTAACATCCCAGGCTCAGGCCATCCTCATGCCTCAGCCCCCTGAGTAGCTGGGACTACAGGTGTGAGCCACCACACCAGGCTAATTTTTGTATTTTTTGTAGAACCAGGATTTCAGCATGTTTCCCAGACTGGTCTCAAACTCCTAGGCTCAAGCAATCATCCCACTTGGGCCTCCAAAAGTGCTGGGATTACAGGTGTGAACTGCCGCGCCTGGCCCGGAAATTGTTTTGATAACATTGGTGGAAGTGAAAGGTTGGAAAAATCACATTTGTGGTATATGCAATGGAATACTACACAGTTACTTGTGTCAACATGGATAAATCTCAAAAACATAACATAACATGAAACAACAACAAAAACAATCATGTTACAGAAAGTTGTGTGGCATATGTACCATTTACACAAAGTTAGAAATCATCTACACTTTAGTAAAAACATACATAGTAAGGCAATACAGTGCACAGAAGAATGATAAACAACTCTGAAGAGAGGATAACAGGGTCAGAAAGGGGTACAAAGTTAATTATTAAGAAAAACAAACTAATATAGCACAACTTTGGACTGAGATTGGAAATAGCTGGGAGGTAAACTCATTATGCTGTTTTCTGTAATTTTCCATTTATATAGTTTTTTTCATTTATGATTTCCCAAGTCCTCTGGTATATTAATAGTTTGAGTATTTGTCCCCTCCAAGCCTCATATTGAAATTTGAGCCCTGATATTGGAGATGGAGCACTGTAGGAGGTAGTTGGGTCATGAGATGGATCCCTTATAATGGCTTCGTGCCATTCTTGTGGTATTGAGTGAGCTCTCACTCTTAGTTCCTGTGAGATCTGGATGTTGAAGAGTCTGGCACCTCCCTCCCCTATCTCTTTTCCTTCCTCTCTTGACATGTGATGCCTGTTCCCTTTCTTCTCTGTCAGAGTGGAAGCTCCCTGAAGCCCTCCCCAAAAGCCAATGCCGGCAAAATGCTTCTTGTACAGCCTGCAGAACTATGACCCAAATAAACCTCTTTTCTTTATAAATTATCCAGCCTCAGGTATTTCCCTTATAGCAACAAAAACAAACTAAGCTTCATAATGAGCAAATTGCAAGATGAACCCCAGATATTCTAATTAAATTGGTCTAGTGTGTGGCCTGGGTAGGAAGAGTATAAAAGCTTCTAAGTGATTCTTGTCTGTAGCCAAGGTGAAAAACCACTGCATTAGGAGAAACGCAGGGAAGAACCTAGGTTTTAGAATCTGCCAGCCGTGGGGAAAAATCCTAGGTCTGCCACTGTTTTGTAACCCTGGCCAACTGCACAATGTTTCCATCAGTACAATGGGGTAATAATACCTATTTTGTTGGATTGCTAGAAGCATTACAAAATAATGATGTGTATGAATTACCCAGCGTAGTATCTGACTTGTCACACTAATAAGTAATTTCTCTCCGTGGGGTTGATGTATACAATTCTGATGTCTTTTCTTGAAGTAAAACTTCATTATTCTATGGTATGATCTTACAAGAAATGAACAACAAGCAGATTGCTTAGGCCCTAGGAGTGGGTTGAACATCTCAACACCGTCTCCCACCCAATGTCCCAGTCTCCCTTCTCTCTTCTTCTCCAACGCACTTACTATGCTCTAGATCTAACAGTTTATAATCCTGCTGCTTTCCCAGTCCATCTTATTGAAATGTGTGCTTGTTATTTTGAAAGCCATAATTGCATGTTTACACCCAAAACATAGCTCTTCATTCAACGATTTGGTCTGTTGGATTCTCAATATTTCTTTTTAACTGGTATCATTATCTCAATGTGTCAAATAATACCACTGAAGTGATGAATGGAAAATGCTTTCTTTTTCTTTTTTTAATTCTTTACAATAGAAGGAAAGATGCCATATTACCAAGCCACAGTCTTTTAAATTACTTTGCTCATAAATTAGACTTCTCTTAACCTCAGAAGAACAGATTCTGTTTTCAAGGTCTACTGATGTTGCATATCATGTACTACAAAAATAATTTTAAGCTGGGAGTGGTGGCTCACGCCTGTAATCCCAGCACTTTGGGAGGCTAAGATGGGCAGATCACGAGGTCAGGAGTTCGAGACCAGCCTGGCCAACATAATGAAACTCCATCTCTACTAAAAATACAAAAAACTTAGCTGGGTGCAGTGGCGGGCACTGCAATCCCAGCTACTCAGGAGGCTGAGGCAGGAGAATCGCCTGAACCCAGGAGGCGGAGGTTGCCGTGAGCTGAGATAGCACCACTGCACTCCAGCCCAGGTGACAGTGCAAGGATCTGTCTCAAAAACTAATAATAATAAATAACTACATAAAAATAATTTTAAATATTCATCATTTTCAAAACAACCTACTAATTGTTCAAATATCCCCTTCATGTGTTTGAGAAAAGGGGTGATGAAGAGTTTAGGTATCTGAGAGAGAGAGGACTGTAACCATATAGCCTATCGGGGGACTGTGTGACCAGGTGCCATTCTGTGTCTTAAGCAAACATTCACTGTGTGTCTGTCTTATACTAGATGTGAGAGACAAGCAATGCATAAGACATAGCTTCTACGCACAAGACACTCGCAATAGATTGCTAATGAAAAGATACAGGCTTGAAAACTCATAAGACAGTAAATGATTTAAGGCTAGTAAATCATTTACAATTTGCAAATCATTACACAGAGGCAATTCCTGTGGGAATTCTGTGGAGAGAGAGACCACAGCAGTTGGTGTGGTGAGGAGAGAGCTGGGGCAGGGGATGGTACCTGATCTGAGCATCGAAGGATGAATGGTCTGCGCTATGGTTTGAGTGCTTGTCCTCTCTCAAACTACTGTTGAAACTTAATCCCCAGTGTGGCCGTATTGAGAGGTGGGGCCTTTATGAGGTAACCGGGTCATGAGGGCTCAGCCCTTATAAATAGATTGACCCATTCATGGACTAATGGGTTAATGGGTATTCATGGGAGTGGGACTGGTGGCTTTAAAGAAGAGGAAGACAGACCTGAGCCAGTACGCTCAGCGCCCCCACCATGTGATGCTCTGCACCATCTTGGGACTCTGGAGAGAGTGCCCACCAGCAAGAAGGTCCTAGCCAAATACGGCACCTTGACCTTGGACTCAGCCCTCATAATGTAAGAAATAAATTCCTTTTCTTTACAAATTACCCAGTTTCTAACACAGGAACAGGAAACCAAACACTACATGTTCTCACTCTTAAGTGGGAGTTGAACAATGAGAACACATGGACACAGAGAGGGGAACGACACACACCGGGGTCTGTCGGGGGACAGGGAGGGGAGAGACAGTATCAGGACAAACGGCTAATGCATACAAGGCTTAAAACCTAGATGATGGGTTGATAGGTGCAGCAAACCACCATGGCACATATATACCTACGTAACAAACCTGCACGTGCTGCACATGTATCCCGGAATTTAAAGTAAAATAAAAATAAAAATAAATTTAAAAAACACAAATTACCCAGTTTCAGGTATTATGTTATAAGGAACAGAAAACAAAGTCTGGCAGACCCTGAAGTTTCCCCCCAAAGTCATTCCCCCATTCCTGACTGCTTTCAGATCCCCAATTTTGTTTAGACATCAATGTGCCCACTTCTGGAAATAAAGCATGTCTATAGTAACCCTGATGCCTGCAACTGATGGACCTGGGGATGGGTTTAAGGTTTACTTTTGCCCACTTGAATTCTGGGAAATATTTTCTTGCCTTTTGCTCCCACTCCCTTTCTTTCTGCCTGGATTCCTGTCCTCTGAAGACATAACTTTTTTTTTTTTTTTTTTTTTTTTTTTTTTGAGACGGAGTCTTGCTCTATTGCCAGGCTGGAGTGCAGTGGCACAATCTCAGTTCACTGCAACATCCGACTCCCTGGTTCAAGTGATTCTCCTGCCTCAGCCTCCCATGTAGCTGGGATTACAGGCACATGCCACCACACTCAGCTAATTTTTGTATTTTTAGGAAAGACGGGGTTTCACCATGTTGGCCAGGGTGGTCTCAATCTCCTGACCTTCTGATCCACCCACCTCAGCCTCCCAAAGTACTGAGGTTACAGGTGCAAGCCACCGTGCCCGACCAAGACATGACTCCTAAAGCTGAATCAGCCTTCTAGTGAACATATGGGAGATACCACCAAAACTATGAAGATGACAGAATACAAAAAAGAACAAGTGTGGGCCGTTGGTAACACTGAAGAGCCATTCTGTCCATCCTATGACTATCCACTATCAAATTTTCTGTTATGTGAAATAACTATGTCTTTAAGTTGCTTTAGTTGGCTATTTCATTACTAATGCAGGTGAGTCAGGCATTCCAAGGATAACAGCAAAAGCTAGTAGCATGTTTGGGGGACAATGAATAGACAAATTTGACTGGGCTGGAATACAGGGCTTGATAAAGGGAATATACATTAATCTAAGGAATAAAGCAGTCAACCAGACAGACCTGGGATCCAATCCTGGCTTAGTCATTTATTATCTGTGTGATTGTGGGCAAGTTACTCCAGTTCTCCACATCTAGTATTCACATCTGAAAAAATGGAGACACCTCTACCTTGTATTGTTATTGTCACACACTTGTAAATAGTAGGTGCTCAATAAATGATAGCACTATTATTTGAAGAGAAAGCTAAGAAGTTAGGTTGAAGCCAAAATCTGGAGGCCTTTGTCTACCAGGCTAAAGAGCTCAAACTCAATCTTATTGATAATAGGAAGTCCTTGAAGGTTTGCATTTTGCAGCTTTTAATATTATATATATGTTTATTTTAAACTTACTAATGTTCGCTAGATTAACACAAATTCTCACATTAAAGACCTAGTTATCCCAGTTCTTATCACATAATATAAAATGTCCAGCTTCCAACTGAACTACCAAAATTCACTTGAGAAAACCTAGATAACCTGAATAACTCTATATCTACTAAAGAAATTGTATCAATAATGATAGCCTCCCAATAAAGAAAGCACTAGGTTCAGATGGTTTTCTGGTTAATTCTACAAAACATTTAAAGAAGAAATTATACCAATTATCTACAATCTCCAGCAGAGAACAGAAGCAGAGGGAACACTTCCTAAGTCATTCAGTGAGGCCAGTGTTACCCACATAACAGAACCAGATAAAGATGTTACAAGAAAGAAAAACTACAGACCAATATCTCTCATGAACATAGATGGAAAAACCCTCAACGAAATATTAGCAGATCATATCCAACAATACATAAAAATTATATACCAAAACCAAGTAGGATTCACTCCAGGTATACAAGACTGGTTCAGCATTTGGAAATCAATCAATGTAATCCACTATATTAACAGGCAAGAGAAGGAAAATCATATGATACTATCAATTGAATTGGAAAAAGCATTTGACAAAATCCAACACTCATTTATGATAAAAACTCAGGAAATAAGGAAAAAGGGGAATTACCTTAACTTGATAATGAGCATCTATAAAGCAAAATCCTATGGAGCATGACACCTGATGCTGAAAGCCTGAATGCTTTCTCTTGCAAACGAAGGTACACAAATACAGACAACCAATCTTTCACAAAGGAACAGAGGCAATTCAGTGGAGAAAAGGATAGTCTCCTCCATGATGTTGGAACAATTGGATGTCCATATATCAAAAACTGAACCTATATACAGACCTCAAACTTCTCCCAATAATTAACTTAAAATGGATCATAGACTTAACTGTAAAGAAAGGGAAGAGAACAAAGGAAAAAAGAAAGAAAGAAAGAAAGAAAGAAAGAAAGAAAGAAAGAAAGAAAGAAAGGAGGAAGGGAGGAAGGGAGGAAGGGAGGGAAGGGAGGTAAGGGAGGGAAGGGAGGGAAGGGAGGGAAGGGAGGAAGAAAGAAAGAAAGGAAGAAAGGAAGGAAGGAAGGAAGGAAGGAAGGAAAAGAAAGAGAAAGAGAGAAAGAGAAATAGAGAAAGAAAGAAGAGAGAAAGAGAGAGAAAGGAAGGAAAGAAGGAAGGGAGGGAGGAAGGAAGGGAGGGAGGAAGGAAGGAAGGAAAGAAGGAAGGAAGTAAGGGAGGGTGGGAGAAAGGAAGGAAGGAAGGAGAAAGAAAACAAGAGAGAAAACCTAGGCGGCCTTAAGTTTGGTGATAAATTTCAGATACAACACAAAAATCACAATCCACAAAAAAAGTTGATAAATTTGATTTTATTAAAAATTGATAAATTGGACTTTAATCTTTTCTTCTCTGAAAAATACATTGTTAAGTAAATGAAATGATCAGCCACAGTCTAGGAGAAGATATTTGCAAAACATATCTCTGATAAAAGGCTTGCATCTAGAATATATAAAGAACTCTTAAAACTCAATAAAAATCAAACAACCTGATAACAAATAGGCAAAATATCTGAACAGACACCTCACCAAAGGAGATCTCTATCTCTATCTATCTATCTATCTATCTATCTATCTATCTATCTATCTATCTATCTCTTCTTGTAGTTCCCAAAGTAAGAAAGTGCTCAAAAGAAAACAATATAAAATCCACCATAATTAGCATGTGTCAAAAGGAAATACAAGCCAACTGAAAAACTTCTCAACGGCCAAAGCTGGAAGAATTTCAGCAACAAAATAAATAAAGTCGTACTGGATTATATCCCAAAGTATAAAATGTGTACCCATGAGTCCATGTTGTTGAAATAACTAAAGATTGAAAACATGAATAAATGAAGGAGAAGAGACAAATATCCCATATGGAAATATTCCAAATAATTGACTAGGTGCTCTATGCTCAAGAAAACGGAGCACAACCCACACTCCTTAAGTGCGGGCTGCTCATAGCGACTTCCTTCCAAAGGTACAGTGCAAAAAGTGGGGAAAAGAGTAGCCTCACAGAGGAGAAACATGATAAACCCAGGCCATCAACCATTATGAGTCATGTTGATAGTCTGTATCATGACATAATGCAAGAAAATGGCACTTAATCTCAGTGGTCTTGCTCACCAGAACCCATAGGCCCTGTCTAATGATGAGAAAAACATCAGACATGTTGAGAGACATTTTGTAAAATACCTGACCAAATCTGCCAAAGTCATCAAAAACAAGAAAAGCTGGCTGGGCATGATGACTCACACTTGTAATCTCAGCATTTTGGGAGGCCGAGGTGGGTGGATTACTTGAGGTCAGGAGTTTTGAGACCAGCCTGGTCAACATGGTGAAACCCCATCTCTACTAAAAATACAAAAACTAGCCAGGTGTAGTGGTACTCGCCTGTAATCCCAGCTACTTGTAAGGCTGAGGCAGGAGAATCGCTTGAACCCAGGAAGCGGAGGTTGCAGTGAGGCAGAGGTTGCAGTAAGCCATGATTGCACCATTGCACTCCAGCCTGGGCAACAAGAGCGAAATTCCAACTAAAAAAAACAAAACAAAACAAAACAAAAAAAACAAGAAAAGAAAAATCTAACAAACTGTCACAGCCAACAGGTACCTAAGGAGACAGGACAACTAAATGTAATGTAATTTCCTAGATGGGATCCTGGGACATAAAAAAGACATTAGAACAAAACTAAGGAAATCCAAATAGAGTATGAACTTGACTCAATAATAATTTATTAATTCAGGTTCATTAATTGTAACAAGCATACCCTATCAATGTGAGATGCTAAGAAGAGAAACTGGGTATAGGGTATATGAGGATTCGCTCTACTGTCTTCTGAATTTTTCTGTAAGTGTAAAGCTTTTTTTTAAATAAAAAAGTTTATTTAAAAAATATTTACTTCAGGCTGCTCGCAAGCATTTGACCGTTTTCGGAGTTTCCATCCCAAATCAAAAAAAAGCTGAGATCTCAGAATCAGAGTTTAGGGAACAAAGAGAGGCATCCAGCCATGGAGAAATTAGATCAAAGTTGAAGTATATGGCCTATTTGGTAGGAGAATTACAGAAAACATAATCAACAAAATTTAAGAGAAGAGAAAGTGGAAAGTAATGTGAGTTAAGTACCTCCACTCTCAAAGAGGGGAATTTACAGGTAGTATGTAAAGCAGATACCTTTTGATAATAATTTAAAAAAGCTTAAAGGAAAAAGCTGTGTTTGGGAAAAGACAACTTTTCTTTTTCACCTGGTAGCATCCTGAATTTAGTCTCTAGACGAGCACAACAGGGTTGCTCTGGTGATTGACTGAAATAATGCATTTTAAGACAGTTACCCCAGGCCGGGTGTGGTGGCTCACACCTGTAATCCCAGCACTTTGGAAGGCAGAGGCGGGTGGATCATTTGAGGTCAGGAGTTTGAAACCAGTCTGGCCAACATGGTGAAACCCTGTCTCCACTAACAGGCACCTGTAATCCCAGCTACTAGAGGAGGCTGAAGCAAGAGCATCAGTTGAAACCGGGAGGTGGAGGTTGCAGTGAGCTGAGATCGCACCACTGCACTCCAACTTGGGCGATAAGAGTGAGACTCCATCTCAAAAAAAAAAAAAAAAAAAAAAAAAAAAAAAAAAAAAAAGGCAGTTAGCCCAGAACCAAGTATATGTAAGTGCTCAGTAATTTGACAGTGCTATCATTTGCAAGTCTCCCATGCTACAGATGCTACAGGAAGAGGGAACAAGGCCTTACATTTCTCAGAGGACTTATAATTCATAACCACAATGTAACTTAAAAAGTCCAGAAAAATACTTTGTTGCTCAGCAGAGTACATCACTTCAGGTTGGTTACTTCTTAATATATAGCGTGTTATAATTTCACAGCCCAAAGTTATGTAGTTGTCTGATGTACCAATGTCAGATGCCTGTACAGACACAATAGACTCTAGTCCCACATTTACCTGCACAATTGAAAACAAATGATGCCTGACAAATGTTTAATTATTTCTGCATTTTATATTAGAACAATGTCAGCATCTTGCAAAATAGATTTTGATGAATAACTTGGCCACAATAAACCTTTTAAAAGAAAAACACTGGCTTTTATGATCTGAGATTTTCAGATTATGAGATCATTAATCACTCCAAGTGTTATGTCTCATTTCTACCCGAGAGTTATTTTATACCCGTAGGGCCATGACATGTTTATTAGACTTAAGTTAAAAAAGAGAATGATTTCTGCTCATGGTTATTCAAATTCTATTAAAAATAACTTCTAAGTCAGTGACCATTTTTCCATGTCTCCATTAAATACAGGGAATGTTGGAGTGAGTTGGAAAACAAATCTACCAGACTCCTCTGTGCATTTTTCACACCCTAATGCAGTGAGATGATATTAATACCCATTGATAAAGAATCTTTCTCTTGGGTAAGATTGCTACTGAGGATGTGTATCTCTTTTGCAATTCTGTACTCCAAGTGAACCCATCCATGCTCCAAGTAGAATCGGTATACAGCATTGCATGTGCTTTGGGAACATTTTTAACCCTCATTGCATTGTGTGTATACATTATAAGAAAAAGTTCCAACACTCCTGGAACCCATGGGAGCTCATTTTGAATCACTACAGCCAATAAAGGTAGTAAGCATACATTTTACTGAAAGTTGCCCCCAAGCCTGCAGCAGGAGCAAGCGGAAAAGTACGGAGGAGAGGAAGGATACCAGAAAGAGGTAAGCTAATTCTTGCAGAAGAACCTTGGAAAAGCTGGAGAATTAAAGACACCAGCTACCTGTGAACCTGGAGAGGATTGGGCCATTGAGAGTTGGCACCCAGAAAATTCACCTCCCAGATCCCCTTGTCTACTCCTCCATGAAGCCTGCCAACTGCTCCTCCCCTGCCCTCCTGAAGACCAGAGAATGTCTGTCCTCAGATACACCAGATGCACCTGAGGGTGGAATGAGCCCTGCTGAAAACAAAGGTATTCAACGACAGGCTGCCTATTGAGACGGGAGTCTGACACCCTCCTTCCTTCAGCTTCCAAGACACTGGCGGCCAGGATTATCCTCTGTGGGGAGACGCATCAATTTAAAAGAAAGACCTACATGGATTGAGAATTGGGCATCTGCCAATAAAACAGAAGACACCTCCCAGGAGGCCCATCAGTTGACAAGCCCCAGCCATGCATACACAGCTTCCAACTAGTTTGTTTAGCTCCTCACTAAACTGAAAAGACAGCTAAAGATCAGATACGTGAGGGATTGTCTCCATGAAAAATAGAGACCAAAATAAACGGACAACATGACTCAGAGGAAATAGTGCAGGGAGCAAAAGAACACGTAAAAACTCTAAAATTAATATTGTCACAAAAGAATGAGAAGAAACAAGAAGAGAGTATCACTCAAAAAAAAAAAGAAAGAAACATTCAGAGGACAAGAAAGCACTCTAAGAAATTAAACATGATGGCAAGCATGATAAAATTAAAGACAAATGCTGAAGATAAATTTGAGGTAAATGCTCTGAAATTAGATTAAACATGAAAGAGATGACAAACAGGATAAGAAAATCAGAGGATCAACTCGGAAGGTTCAGAAGCTGACCAGCAGGAGTTCCAGAAACAAGAAGAAAGAAAACATAAAGAAAGCTATTTTGTAAAAAAAGTTAAAAATTTTTTAAACTGCAAGAACATTTCCAGAACTGAGGGACATGAGCTTCCCAATGGAAAGGGCCTGTTGAGTCCCTAGTAAAATAAATGGGGGAAAACAGCTGCACAGTAATTTTTTTACTGCGACAGTGTGGAACACTGTGGATAAAAAAGAAGACCCTAATGGTTTTCAAAATGGAAAAAAAAAAATGATATATGAAGAATCAGAGATGAGAATGTTAAATCACTCCTCCGCAGCAAAGTGGGGATTGAAAGGCAACAAAGCAATGAGGGAAGATCATTTCTAACCAAATCATCGATCAAGCTTAGGGCTAGAGGAAAAATGTTTTCAGATGAGATCAGGCACGTTCAGAACGGTATGGCTGTAGACGGAGAGATATTTTCAGACATGCAGGGTCTTAGCATTGTTACCTCCATGCATCTTTTTCTCCCAGCAAGCTAGTAGAGAATATGCTTTGTTGTCAAAAAATGAATAAACCTAGCAAAAGACGGCAAGGGACTCAAGAAAAGGGGATCAGAGAATTCTCAGGATGCCTGGCTGGCAGCTGTGCAGAAAGTAACTAATCTGGATTAAATCAAGAGAGGGAAGGGCCCCAGGAGGGCTGTCCCATGAGGGTAAACTGGCACATTATCTATCATGTTTGACAGAAGGGAAAGGTTTTTCCAATAATCATAGACTCTGGGGATGCTTCAGTTATACATACAAAGAAAACTAAGCAAATTCTAAAATGAGGCAATTAATTCCAGGGAAAACAAAAAGTTGTATATGAAAGAAAATGTATTCACAATACACTAGAACCTCAGCTATGAGTGATATTACATAGTCATAACAATTTAAGCACCAAATGTTGATTTTACCACGAATTGTGATATAATTATATTGGGAAGATGTAAGAAGTGAAAAAGTGTGTGTGTTGTGTGTGTGTGTGTGTAGGGAAGATCATAAGAAAATTAAGTCATTTTCCACAATAGAATATCAATAGATAATGGCTAAAACTGAAAAAAAAAATTAAGAAATTATCATATAAGTACAATTTTCAGAAATATGGAAGTAAAGAGAAAAAATATTTAAGAGTAGAAAGTGGTTGCCCTTAGGAGGACAGGGAAGGATGGTTCAGAGGCACCTGGTTTTCATTAAAAGTGCTTAATACTATGTAACTTTTAATACCATGAACATGTATAATTTTAATAAAAATAGAAGTTACTTTTTTTTTTTTTTTTTGAGACGGAGTCTTGCTCTGTCGCTCAGGCTGGAGTGCAGTGGCCGGATCTCAGCTCACTGCAAGATCCGCCTCCCGGGTTCACGCCATTCTCCTGCCTCAGCCTCCCCAGTAGCTGGGACTACAGGCGCCCGCCACCTCGCCCGGCTAATGTTTTGTATTTTTTAGTAGAGACGGGGTTTCACCGGGTTAGCCAGGATGATCTCGATCTCCTGACCTCGTGATCCGCCCGTCTCGGCCTCCCAAAGTGCTGGGATTACAGGCTTGAGCCACCGCGCCCGGCCAGAAGTTACTTTTTTAAAGAGCTATCAGTCCCTCTGAGAAAGCAGTTTCAGTGCAGTTGTAGTAGTAAAAGCCAAAATGCAAGCCACTCAAGAGCATGCACGGGTGATGAGAACGAGAGGGTGAGAGGATGGCATCGGGACTCATCACCAGAGTGGAGGTCCGTGCACTAAGGGAGCAGAGCACGCGCACAGCATCTTCCCACGTCTGATCATGGTCCCAGGTACCGAGGTCAGAATGGCATAGGTTGTTCTTTACACGATGCAGTAAAATTGCCTCAAAGATGATTGCAACTATACAGGTAAGGGTCTAGATTAGGGTGGTGCACAGGGTAAGGAAAGATTACACGAAAGCTTCCTGATTCTGATCATTTGTCACTCACATACTGACCTCTCACTTCAACGCTCTTCCTTTCTGTAATGACTACAGCTCTCTGCTTGTATATGATAAAGCTCTGTGTCTGTTTATGAATAAGTTTTTTGTTCTCACATGCTTTGACCTTACTTCTCGAGAACAAAATGAAGAATGTAGGTGATTATTTCATATCTTCATTACATATTTTTGTAGCTAGACATAGCTTCTAGGCATAAAATAATCTCTGTCCCGCTGCATATTTTGTCCATAATTCAGTAATCCACGTGGAAAAAATAAATTGATGGCTAATGACAAACAGACAGGGGAATGTAGGGTAGAAAGCAGACTGGGACTTCAAGGGCCCATATTAGAACCTATCTCTCACCTTTGTGAGAGGGATCATTTCTAAGTGTTGGTTTCATCATTTAAAACAAGGCAGTTCTATGTGTTGGTTTGATAATGTAAAACAAGGCAGTTGGACTCTGACATATAAAACCTTTCCAGCCCTAACATTCAATGACCAAAACTTTAAATATCTGTTACACATTTTCCAACAGTTGGAATATTAGGTCTACTCTGAGAATTAGCTGTGGAAGTTTCATAGGCTCAAAAAATAACTAGCACTTAATTATTCCACTTGAAATCCCCTTCTACATATATTTAGATATTTAGTAGGGGCTAGAGACAAAGTTTGAATATGTCATTCCATGAAAGTCTGACAAAAATTGTTCATTGTAAATTGTTTTGTGTTGGGAACAAGTGAAGTGACCAACATTCCTTCACTATCCATGCTCCTGGTGGTCCATTCCTTTGCTCCTTTGCACTCTGCCACTCTGCTGGGATGCACTGCGTAATTGTGACTTTTTGACTGCCTTTTAGATCCATGCACTGGTTTAGTGATTTATGTCTGCCGTCAGATTCTATATGATGACAGTTGTATCAATTCTCTATTGCAGATTTCACAAAATATGCTCCACAGAACACTAATTCCACAAAATATTAATAGATGTTTTGAGAAAGATTTCCATGGTTACGTAAGTTTGGGGAAACAGTAGATTAGACTGCTAAGTAAGTTTCTTTAACCAAATTACTTCTCAGGCCCTTTCCTGTAGCAACACTTATGAGAACCTCTAAAAGAAAGATGCATACGCACAGCTTCTGAGCAGGCACAGCCAGGAAGTCCTCCCTTCCTGGGCCAGCTACTGAGACATGTTTTATGTCATATATTTTGAAACTACAGCTTTAATGAGATACACCTTAGAAACATTATAATTGTCTTTATATCCTTCCAATGAGTTGTGACATGTATGGATATCTTGTCAAAGAATCAAGAAATATTTGTATGCTATGTATCATAAGTAGTCAATAGTTTGAATTAAAATGATGAATGTTTAGATTTTGTATCAAAAACTCTGGCAAGGTTCCCATTTGGGATATAAAGCTGTAAGTAGGAAACAGGGTTGTCTTCATCCATTTTTGCATTACTATAAAGGAATACATGAGGCTGGGTAATGTATAAGGAAAAGAGATGTGTTTGGCTCACAGTTCTGTAGGCTGTACAAGAAGAATGGCACCAGTGTCTGCTCAGCTACTGGTGAAGTCCTCAGGCTGCTTCCACTCATGACAGAAGGCAAAGGGGAGCCTGTGTGTGCAGAGATCACATGGCCAGAGAGGAAGCAAGGGAGAGAGGGGAAGTGCCAGACTCCTTTAACAACCAGCTCTGGGGGAACCTAACAGAGCAAGAACCCACTCTCTAGCAGGAGAAGGACTGCACCAAACCATTCATGAAGGATCCACCCCATGACTCCAGCCTTTTGTTAGGCTGCACCTCCAACACTGGTATCAAATTTTAACATGAGGTTTCAGGGAACAAGTAAGTATCCAAACTATATCAAAAGTTGGGTAATTAGCATTGCCACCTTCCTCCGCAGTTTCAAGGACAGAATTTAATATTCTTTGGTCTCCCGATGACCACTTCTCCATTCTCCACTCTAGCAGCAGAAAAATCCCACAAAATTAGGGCATGTTGTTTACTCCCTCTTAACTGGTGATTAAGAGTTGGTCAAATTATAGGCTAGAAATAATTTCATAATTTGTAAAACTCTAACCAACAATAAAAACAGTAAATTTAATCATATAAGTACCTAGTTCAAACTGGAATCTCTTGAAAAAAAAAAAAACCATATCAGGCCGGACGCAGCGGCTCACACCTGTACTCCCAGCACTTTGGGAGGCCAAGGCAGGTGGATCACGAGGTCAGGGGATTGAGACCATCCTGGATAATATGGTGAAACCCTGTCTCTACTAAAAATACAAAAATTAGCTGGATGTAGTGGCGCATGCCTGTAGTCCCAGCTACTTGGGAGGCTGAGGCAAGAGAATCGCTTGAACCCAGGAGGCGGAGGTTGCAGTGAGCCTAGATCACACCACTGCGCTCCACCTGGTGACAGAGTGAGACTTCATCTCAAAAAAAAAAAAAAAAATCAAATGGAAGCAGCGTCAACAACCATTCCATCATTTAGCTAGGAATAATCTCCATTGCTCAGCTATGGTGAATATTGCAAAAGAGGGCATAATTACCTCTGAGACAAGCAGCCAGAATCCATTGTTCTACAAGAATTCATAAATGTAGTTGTTAGTCATCACAAAAATATTTTAATAATAGTACTTAAATGGATAATCCCCAGCTAGTGGAAGACTAATGTGGTTCTCTTTCATAGAGCTTTGTTTCCTGAAATATAAAGCGTGTGTGCACAGGAGGTGTGGAGGAAGGTGGCAGTGACTGCGCTAGGTCACTAATGTCCTAAATGACATTAAAGAAATCAGAGGAAATGGGGGCAAAAGCAAAGAGCGCAGGAGGTTTTGGCTCAGCACATAGCAAAAACAGATGTTCATTTATTGACTAATGATGTTATGTGGCATTAAAAATAACATTTCATAGCTAAAGTGTTACTTTAACTCTTTTGAAACTCCATGTTAAAAGATGAGCTCTCTTATTTGTAGGCATGGAACAATAAAACGTTTAACTTATTCTAAACTACTGAGAAGGATTTACCATTAAGCCAACTCAGAATTACCTGACTTTAGTCCAGAATACATCTGTTAACCAAGAGCTGCTAGAGTGGAGAATGGAGAAGTGGTCATCTGGAGACCAAAGAATATTAAATTCTGTCCTTGAAACTGGGGAGGAAGGTGGCACTGCTAATTACCTAACTTTTGATATAGTTCGGATACTTACTTGTCCCCTGAAACCTCATGTTAAAATTTGATACCAGTGTTGAAGGTGGAGCCTAACAAAAGGTTTGAGTCATGGGGTGGATCCCTCATTTGTGATTGGCTCAACCAAATTGGGACTGTATTAGCAAGAATTAGGGGCAAATGTTAAGTTTAGAATTACACAGCATATATGTACTAAAAAATAATGCTTACTAAAAGTTTGAAAACATTATCTAAAGACTACAGTATAGTGTGACTTGATAGGCATCCTGCATGCATTCTACTTGCTGCTACAAAGAATGAAAAAGATCTAAAAAGAGGGAGTACATATATAGAAAAGTTCCAGGATAGTGTAACACACAGTGGATGCTGTGGAGGAACCCACTGCCTGGCAGGGATTTTAAGAAGAGATGAAATGGTCAGACAGTAGGCAAGAGGTTATTCTGTGCAAACAGGATCACTCTAAAAAACAGAATAAGGAGTGAACTAATTACTAGAGTAACAAGGAAAGAGAGCTGTCTAAAGCAAAGAATTTAAATTTGACAACGATTGAGAATAAGGAGTACATAGTCTTCAAGGAAGTAATGATTCAGCAGATGACCTGAGAGCTGCTTATGAAATGTCAACAAGAGAGTGGTTGAGAATGGACAGTTCAAGGCTAGAGTTCAGTGAATTATTTAAAGGTTAAAAAAAAGTTACTTCACAGATGATTTGGGCTTCTTTCTCCTCTGAGATCATAGAAAGTACATTGGAAGATAAAAGTGATTTTCATTCCAGTTTATTAACTGGTAATGTATTCAAACCTTACGATGCATTCAAACCTTAAGATTTACTGAAGTTTTAGACAGGGGTTGGTTTCTATGGTCCTATTTCCTCCACTACACAGCTGACGGTCAGTAACTGGATCACCCTTACTTAAAAACCTCCAGTGAGGCGGGAGTTAGTTCTCACCAGAATAACACTCCAAATCTTTGGAAAATGAAGTACCTGTAGTTGATTCACGCAAGGATCATAACTGGCTGTTAAATCCATCAGGTGAAAATTGTTAGGGAAGAGAATACTGGCATGGATCCAAAGTGTCATCCCATGGATTTTTTTTTTTACAGTTGCACAGGGGCAGTAGAGAGACCACCTTAACTGAGGGATCAAACTGAGTATTTTCAATGGGAGGGCAACCTTTTATTTTATGCCTCCAAGTGTGATGCGATACAAAGGTGACTAAGACAACTTGTTGCCCAAAATCTGAGTCCAATCAAGCTTCTAGGTTTTCGGCTTACAGAAAATACAGGTAACAGAAATTAACCACCACCAAACACAGAATGTGGGACATTGCACAAGGTAACTGGCTTACTTTCTTCAAGAAGTCAAGGTCATGGAGAAAACAAGGTGGGGTGACTATTCCAGAATGAGAGAATAAAGAGATAAAACAACCAAAGGCAACGTGCCAGACTTGACCAGATCCTGGTATTTTTTTTTAATTTTTGTTGGTTGGTTTTTTTTCAGTTACAAAACATATTTGAGAATAGAAAATTTTGAGAAAATGCATATTAAATGATATTAGAAAATTATTTTAATTGTCTGAGATAATACAATAATGTTTTAGTCAAATTAGAGGGTAGTTCTTTATTTTTAAGGGCGACAGAAAACAATATTGCAAAAGATTAACTGTTGACGCTAAGTGGTACGTGTACAGGTGATAATCATTCTATTTTCTCAACTTTTCTGTATCTTTAAAAATCTTCATGAAATAAGCCTGAAGAACCTTTCTTCCACCAACCTGAATCTGCTTCTGTTGTGTTCACCTAATCATCCTAACTCCATCCCCTATCCTTGCCCCCATGACCACTGCCTCTGGTGTCCATACTCCCCCTCTGGCTGCACCATGACAGGGGCTGTGCCCGCTGCCCTACTGAGCATTCAGTTATATCCTGGAGAGCTCAGCCTCTCAGTCCTCTCTGGGCCTCAACATTTCTCTACCCCCTCACCTTCCACTGCTATTGAAATACACTGTTGGTGGAAATATAAACTAGTACAGTCACTAGGGAGAATAGTACAGTCGCTATGGAGAATAGGTCCTCAAAAAACTAGTAAGAACTGTGATCCAGCAATCCAGAGCATTTATCCAAAGGAAAGAAATCAGTGTATGGAAGAGACATCTGCACCCCATGTTTACTGCAGCACTGTTCACAATAGCCAAGATATGGAATCAGCCTAGGTATCTAAGAACAGATGAATGGATAAAGAAAATGTGGTATAGTACACAATGGAATACTATTCAGACATAAAACATAATGAAATCCTATCATTTGTGGCAACATGGATGGAACTGGAGGACCTTATGCTAAGTGAAATAAACCAGGAACAGAAAGTTAAATACCGTGTGTTCTCACTCATATATAGAAGCTAAAAAAAAAGTTGATCTCATAGAAGTAAAAAGTAGAACAGAATACTAGAGGCTAGGCAGGGTAGAGAGAAGGGAGAGATGGGGAGAAATTTGTTAAAGGATACAGAATTACAGCTCGATGGGAGGAGTAAGTTCTAGTGTTCTATAACACTGTAGGATGACCCTAGTTAATAATAGATTATATAGATTTAAATAGCTAGAAGGAGGATAGTGAACGTTCCCAACAAATAAATGAAAAATGTATGCAATGGTTATGCTAATTGCCCTGATCTGATCACTATTCATTATTATGTATCAAAACACCACTATATACTACATATATACAATTATATTTCAATTTAAAATTTTTTAAAATACAGACTATAAAAAAGAAGAAAGAACTGCTAAAGACTCCCAAAGCTGTCTTCAGGCCCGATCTCTTATCTGAGGTAATAAGAATGTAAATATAATGTGAACGTGAATGTACAAAGAAACTTTCCTTACACTTAATGGGAAAAACAAGATCTAAAATCACCTACAATCAGAGCATATTCTTTTCTCCTATGAAATTCCAACCCTCTCAATTTAAAGTGTTAATATGTTACAAATCTAATAAACTCTTAATTAAAATGCTTGTGACTTTTCGGTTAATTGATGTTTTAATTAAATCAAGGTTTAACCACTTTTAAAAATACATTAGCACAGATCCGTACTTAGTACACACAGTATTCAGGATGTAATTTAATTTTTGATTCTTTTATTCATAAGCTTAAAGCACCTTCATGTCAGAACCATAAATGTACCCCGAGTATATGCAGATTTGGAGTCTACCACAGTATGAAATGATATCAGGAACTGGGCTGAATCTATTTTCCCTCCGGGACCCATTTGGAATTTACTCAAATTTCAACATTTATTCACATTTTTAAATCTCTTTTACACAAAAGTAAATGTGTAAGGAAAGACCCAATACTAAGCCTATAGTTCCTCACAGAGGAGTAAAAATTCATGAAGGGTACTGAAGTAGAGAGAATAATTTAATAAAAGGGCAAAGATGTCGAAAGCACACAAAACTCTAACTTGGAGAGCAAATGGTTAAACTCTTTCAGGGACCTCACCAAGACTCTCACAGGTTTTGAATAAAGCTCTGGAATAATATGTGGTGTTTCTGCGGCATTTCCAAGGAATCAAAGCAAGTGGAGGTATTTTTTACCAAGAAGAGTAGGCAAAAAGAGCAAGTCTCAAAAAATGCAGAAACACATAAAATCGTAGTTTGCTTGCATTATACTCTGAAGTTAACTCATTTGCATCTCATCTGTATCCCATGAACTATAAATATGAGCTACTCCAGAGCTCATACTTAAAATGGCTATATCAGTTCGCCTATCAATACCAGGATTCATTTGGCTTTGGGACTACCTGGTTGACATATTAAGAAATTTCTTCAAGGTGTCTTCGAAGCCTAGTATCTGTTTACAATCTGGAAAACACACATCATTCTCAGGTCTCTCGGGAGATATGCATGAATTCACTCTGTAAGTTATGACCAATACAGGTAACTGCTTTCTTTAAGCTGATTCTTTGCTCATTTACATAAACATTTCAGAAGTGAATGAAGCCATTATTCTTGATTAACATATGGTGCCAATTCACTAATTATCATAAGCATAGAACTGTTGCATATTCCCAAATTATTTCTATTTTGCCTAACAATGGTCAAATTTAGATACCATGTAATTTTTAGGTTTTTCCCAGACCATACAAGGTAAGTGATTTCCCAACTAAATTGGATTCTATTTTGTTGAGCAGTTAGACAAAAACCTGGAAATGAAATCAAACAAACTAAAACCGAAGAATTTATTTCCTAATTTCTCCTGCTAAAATCAATATAAAACAGAAAACAAAACAAAACCAAAACAAACTATGAAGGCCTTTTCGAAGTGTGATGGGTTAGGTCCCCGTTGTTGGAAAGTTCTGAAGTCTTCATGGGCATGATAAAGGCATTAGCTGAACCAACGTTTCTGAAAGTTCATGTTTGCCATTATCTAAAACTAACAGAGGTGCAAAGTCATAACTGAATTTTAACCATAAGTCAGAGAAATTAAACTTCTAAATTTGGAAATAATAACAATTTAATAGACAAACAAAACAGTATCACAGTGAATAAAATATTAAAGCATTATCTTTTTTTCATTCAACAGCATGAAGAGTTTTCTGGTGTCATACAAAGATTGCTCTTTAAAGCCAAATTAACTAGAAAAAAGACTGCCACAATACATGGAGACACAAATTTATCACTGTAGACATTATACAGATAAGCAAAACACATAGTACCCATGTCCAGAGCTTTCTAGAAATCTCATTATATAACTCATCAATTTACTCAATGTTACATTTCAGAAAAAACAAACATTTTTTTAAAAAACCTTATATATAAATCCAAACCACAAAACATCTTCTAAACATGATATTTACTCTAAACACAAATGGATTTCTGGAAATTGCATCACAATGCTATCTAAACTAGATTTTATGAAATCATAAATGTATTTAGCTGTATCTTGGGGCTTAAATTCACTGGATCATATCCCATGTATACTTTTCTCATCCTACTTAACTTTGGGCATACATATTCCCAAAGTTTAGTTTTACAATTAAAATCAAACTGCTATTCCAGTTGGAATGGGTGCACTGTACCTGCATCACACACAACAAAGATTTCATCACGAACAAGTTAAAGTCGTCTTAGTAATGCCCCCTTTCTAAGTTACAAATATTTTAATGTTAATCATTAGTAATGGGTTTTAGAGACTAGAATGCTTTTTCAAATTTTTGCCTAGTTTCTGTGAACATTCTATTCTATTCTGCCAACTTGTAATCTGCTAAACAATTTCTTCTCAGAAATATATACATTCAACTTTCCCTACATCACGTAAGTAAGTTCATTAACTCAAATCACCTAGGTTATGCTTGTATTCAAAATAAATTGTGTAAGAACTTGAATCCATTCCAAAACCAACTCAAAGACAACAGGGATAGCAACATGTTAAGCTCCACTCTGTCCCTGCCATTTACTTCCTTGAAGAGTCTTTTCAAGTAGGGCATCAGCTTTGCATGTCTCTTGCCCACCCCTTTGTCTAGACTACAACATAAAGTCTTGCACATAAACCTAAACCATCATATTTTGGTACAACTCAGTACTGTACAGCAAAATACTTAGGTTCTTAGCACTTCAAACTGTAAACTGAAGCATCTCATTAACTGTTTCTGATTTTCATTGCCACAGTTCACCTCTAATTGTTGTAAGATTCAGTAAAGTAAATCCTAATAGAACCAAAAATACAATGGGGAAAAAAAGTCTTTATGAATTTATAGCAACTAATTTAAATGGAACCTTTTCAGGACAAGGGGTGAGGCTGATTGGGCAATGTGGTTTAAAAAAACCAAAACTAAGATGTTATAAGGAAAGACTCAAATGAAGGTTTACATGAATAATAACCGCTCTATGGAGAAGTTCATTCTCCTCCATTCTTCTCAGAGAAGACTGAGGAGAGAGGAAAATAGACATGGAGGAAAGAGTGTCTCAAGGACAAATGGCCACATTCTGCCATGAAGTTGACTGTGATGCAAATTCCTCAGTGCTTTTCATTCTCTGTAGTAATGTGGCAAAACAGGTATTCAGTTGAAACCACCCAAGGGAATGGAACTGAGTTTCCTCTTGGCAAGGGAGAATGTGCAGAAGGAACAGGTATCTCAATATGAATGCTGACTATAGAGAGTGACTTCAGAGAGAAAACACCTGAAGACAATTCCAGGGTGTTTCAATACCAGGAATATGGGGAGGGGAGGGAGTACACGCTTTGTAAATGGATGTGTCTCAGAGCAACTTTCCTCTTGTGTCCAACGGCCATCACAGAGTATCCATGAATACGAAAGGAAGGATCCATTCATTCCTAAATCTCCCTACAGCATAACATACCACACCACTACCATCTGTCTGACTGTGCTGAGTGAAACCCCGCCCTTTCTCTGGGAAGACTCACTGCTGTCAGTGCTCCATGAAGGGTGAGCTTATACAATTGTTCTAACCCCTAAGTAGAAATGAACATTTTTACTTCCGACCTACAGGAAAACCAATCAAGTCAACACATGGCCAAGGGCTTTGTTAATGTCATGGACACTAATCATAAAGAACATAAAAGAAAATAAATTATAAATTCTCTAACTTCACACTCAAACATGGCAATGTGTGTCCAATTTCTTATTTTGCATATCAGTCAAGAAGGAGGTGCCATACAGTCTAGAAATTCATGACAAACACACTGGCAAAAACCATACACCATAAGAATAACAAGGCTCGAAGGGACTAAGCTGACAAAGACGACCCCAAGGGTGACTTTCTTAGACACCAATAAGTAGATTCCTAAGGGTAAGGAGCTGAAGTAGAGCAAACCTAGCAACCACACTAACACCCGGATAGATGTCTGAAACAGCAAGGACGTGCAGTTCCACACAGTCCAGTTGTGTGACACAGTGGTGACAGAGTCGAAACTCGCAGGCCTATAAAATTCTACCACAGGAGTGGAGCTCAGGGACGGTGAGCTCTCTCTCTGCACCTCCATGATGGTTATGACCAGGCAGTTGGAGGACGTGTGAGAAGGACTGACCAGAGAGGCCAGCCTCTTGGGGGTGAGCAGCAGCTCAGTGGGGTTCTCTGGCAGGCACTTCTTCCCTTTGCCTCCACAAGTCAAGTTAACAAGGATGTTGTTGTCATCGGGCAGGCTACTAACTTCATCATCTGGCAGGCATGTCTCAAACCTGCAGAAAGGACAGACAATGACACCTTGTGGGGAGTCCCCAAAGTCTATGATTTTGTAGAGGCATTTGGCACAAACCCTATGACAACACTCCAGCACTTTGGGTTTCCTCTGTTTCAGATTGTATCGATTGTAACAGATTTTGCACTCGAGCTCGTCAGAGGCCTGAGACTCCGCAGTGTCTTCGGGAGGTTGACTAGCCATCTTGAATTATGTGTGCAATCTTCTGCCAGGTGGGTCTTGTTGAAGAATGGCTTTGATTAAGCTGCCCCTCTGAATATCATATCATCCAAATCTTGCAGCAACACAAAAAGGCAGGACAAGTAGTGAAAGAAACCAGAAGTCTTCCAGGCATTTTCAACTTCTGCATATAACTCTGTCTCAAATGCATATTTATAAAGGCCACATGAAGAGTCTGTAAAGAAGAAAAGAGATTCTAATATAATGAACAGTTCATTGAAAAGGTGTTTCTGAAAAGTGCTTTATGGAATTTTCTGAGCTTCAAGGATTAGAAGCAATAAACTTAGAAGGTTAAATCCCCTTTATCTTTTCACATACTTCTATCATCAGAACAGGAAAGTGTTATCTCCATGCTTAGCTGTTTCAGTCAACAAGCATGATAGTGAAGAAAGAGTTAAGAATCCTAATGGGTGTAAAGGACAGTGTAGAGCTAGCTATGTGCTCTAGAACATACTTTAGATACAAGAGATTTTCACTCTGAAACTTGTAACAAATTCTGGCCTCTGAAAACAGAATGGGACATGTACCAGAAACAGAAGACTAATTCAGAGTATTGCTGGTGTAAATACCAGGTGTCTAAATACCATCAATAGTGCTCAGGAATACACAAAAGGGAATATTAAGGACAAATGTTAAAAATGTGTTTTCAGAGAGTGCTTTGATAGAGATAAGAGCATATTTAAGTAGAGCAGACTGTTCTTACCTTCTCAGTGTAAAGAAATCTGTTATATAAAAGCCTTTATTGTTTGACTATTCCATTTCAATTTTTTTTGTTTCAATGCCAGTCTTGAAAACCACAGCTGTGCATATACATTCACTAAAGGAAGAATGAGGCATGTAACACCCAATATAAGCACTATAAACAAGTCAAGTCTAAGTCCCAAGAAAGAGAAGTAAACGCAGATAAAACATGCATAGCTATGTCTCTAGACATGAAGAAATCACTTGTGCATGGCTATCAATAAATACTCAACATTCACTTACTCATCTACTTTATTTCACACAAACTCTTTAGTAAAAGGAAAGTGTAATACAATCTACAGTCCTTACTACTACTATTACTATTACTATTACTGGTTATTACTGGCTTTGGACAAATGGCTGAAGGTTAATTTCATATGCACAGTCAGTTCTCAATTTTCAGTACTAATGGAAGGAAGCAGTGTTAATAGAAAATCTCCAAATTATTTTTAATTAGCTTTAATATATGTGGTATTTTTGGTAGTTGATTCACCTTAAATTATGTTTGGCTTAGAAAAATATCAAAATGTATTTGATTTTCTGAGCACATCTCCAAGCAATAATAGCAGAAAGCTGTCATAACAGCTCTGAGGGCAGAGAGTAACTGCTAGACATTTAAATTTGCTATGGATCATACTGCACTGAGAGAAAGGCAGTGGGTAGCTGAATCTGGATAATTTTAAAAATCATGAATAGTTGACTTATTAATACATATTATCTTCATTTTAAGACTTTAATTTTTAATTGACTTCCTATTCTACAAGAATGTGTAATGGATAGCAGTGGCAAGATGTATACTTGGTGGCAAAAGGAAGTCAATCTATAGAATCTCTGGTAACCAAAAATGTAGGTAAGATTTTTTAAAATACAGTATATGTATGCCTGTATTTCAAAACTGCTACCATGAACCAATCTCTATGCATCCAGTGTAACACACAAAAAAGATACACAGACACAAACATCAACTCTTCTCTCTCCTTTCCTTCCATGTGCCCTAATTTTCCTCATTCCTGATGCTGATCCCATTCAGGATATGCATGCCCATGTCCCTGCAAAACATGACTATGTCCTGCTCACAGTTCCACAAGGCTGGCATTTTTCCTCCTATGGGATGAACATCTTCAGGATGATAGCCAAAGAACAAGAAGGAGTTCTATCCTGGTCAACATACACAGTCCTAGCTCACTTCATGGGACAGCCCCTAGCCCTGGGCAGTTCACTGGTGATCTGCCACCTAGAAAGCTCCCATTCATTCCCTGCTGAACACAGGGCTCTTACAACAGTACCCCCGTTAGCCACACACAGACTTCAGCCCACCCAAATGGAACATGTAATTTGTTCTTTGGAGCTACATGCCCACCCAGACATAACGCTCTCCTGAATCCAGAGGTTAGGAAGCTGATGGTCCCAGTAGGATTAGCAGCATTGTCTGTCCCCACTGCCATAGAAAGGACTGAGGTATGTGAAGTCATGTGGAAAAAGGAAAAGAAAGTATGTAAACATATGCATAAAGACATCAGAAAAAAAGAGTAAAACATCCAGTGAGGATAACTAGGCAAAATTACCTCTAGAGGCACAGAAAGCTAGAGTAGACACATAAGTGTTTATGAATGCGTGAGAACACATTAGAACATCAGCATTTGACAGTCAGCGGGTCACATTCCTCCTTTCGGTACCAAGCTTCCAACCATTAGAAGAGTAGCAATAACACTTTATGTTGAGCCAGCCACAATTTCTAGCTGATAATTGTGTGAACCTAAATTATTTCCTTGACAATATTGAGCTATTATTTGAAACAAAGCTTTGTTTTGTCACAGAAATACTCTATCAGATTACTGAATATGTTAAGATAGAGTGTTATGTGATTACAATGTTCATATTTATAAAAATTTATATAAGGGACTTCTTGGTAACATGCAAAGAAAATACTCAATATTCAAATATCCAATAAAAAATATACCTACTCTAATTCCAAGGCCAGCTCTAGCAAACCTATTCCATCAGCAGGAAAGCCTTCATCAAGTCCTGCCTCTAAGAATGGCTCTTCTGGGCAAGACCAGGTGACAGCCTTGAGCTCTGGCAGCATCCCTGGAAATGCAGCCAACAGAAGTATTTCTTCCTGGAACGGCAGAAAACAGCATGATGATTGTTCCTCTTGAAAAGCCAGGCTACCAACTGCTAGAGTTTAAAAAAAAAAGTTTCATCTATCTCATTATGATTTTAAGATCCCTCAAAGAACTTGAATAATAACCAAAAATCGAAACCTTTCCAGGGTTATAGTCAGAGTTGTTCTTTGGGCCTCTAAAATACAGTCATTCCATCCCATCTCCACCCTGTCTTCACTTCTGTCAAAGGCTGTGGACAACAATCATGATGCTCAGTGAAAGCCAGATTCAAAAAGAGTAATACTATATGAGTCCATTTATATAAAGTTCACAAACACACAAAATCAAGTTGTAGCATTTAGGGGTGCAAGCTTAGGTGGTAAAGTTATTATGAAAAGTCTGGAGGTGATTAGACTACATATCAGGTTTATTAGTCCATTCTCATGCTGCTAATAAAGACATAACCAAGACTGAGTAATTTATATAGAAAAAGAGGTTTCATGGACTCACATTTCCACATTGTGGAGGAGGCTGGGGAGGCCTCACAATCATGGCAGAAAGTGAAGGAGGAGCAAAGGCATATCTTACATGGCGTCAGGCAAGAGAGAATGAATGCCAAGCAAAATGGGAAACCCCTTATAAAACCATCAGATCTTGTGAGAATTCACTATCATGAGAACAGTATAGAGGAAACTGCCTCCATGATTCAATTATCTCCACCTGACTCTGCCCTTGACATGTGGGGATTATTACAATTTAAGGTCAGATTTGGGTGGGGACACAGAGCCAAACCATATTATTCTACCTCTGGCCTCTCCCAAATCTCATGTCCTCACATTTCAAAACCAATCACGCCTTCCCAACAGTCCCCCAGTGTCTTAACTCATTTCAGCATTAACTCAAAAGTCTACAGTCCAAAGTCTCATCTGAGACAAGGCAAGCCCCATGCACCTATGAGCCTGTAAAATCAAAAGCAAGTTAATTACTTCCAAAATATAATGGGGGTACAGACATTGGATAAATATACCCATTCCAAATGGGAGAAATTGGCCAAAACAAAGGGGCTGCAGGCCCCATGCAAGTCCAAAATCCAACAGGGCAGCCAAATCTTTGACTCCATGTCTCACATCCAGGTCATGCTAATGCAAGAGTTGGGTTCCCATGGTCTTGGACAGCTCTGCCCATGTGGCTCTGTAGGGTACAGCCTCCTTCCTGGCTCCTTTCACAGGCCGGCATGAATGTCTGCAGCTTTTCCAAATGCATGGTGCAAACTGTCTGTGGATCTATTGCTCTGGGGTTTGGAGGATGGTGGCCCTCTTCTCACAGCTCCACTAGGCAGTACCCCAGTGGGGACTCGGTGTGGGGGCTCCAACCCCACATTTCCTTCCACACTGCCCTAGCAGAGGTTCTCCATGAGGGCCCCACCCCTGCAGCAAACTTCTACCTGGACGTCCAGGCATTTCCATACATCCTCTGAAATCTAGGTTCCCAAATCTAAATTCTTGACTTCTGTGCACCCAGAGACTCAACACCACATGGAAGCTGCCAAGGTTTGGGGCTTGCACCCTCTGAAGTCATGGGCTGAGCTGTACACTGACCCCTTTTAGCCATGGCTAGGATGTAGGCCACCAAGTCCCGAGACTGCACAAAGCAGTAAGGCCCTAGGTCCAGCTGACAAAACTATTTTTTCTCTTAGACCTCTGGGTCTGTGATGGGAGGGGCTGCCATGAAGACCTCTGACATCCAGAGACATTTTTTCCATTGTCTTGGCAATTCACATTTGGCTCCTTATTACTTATGCAAATTTCTGCAGCCAGGTTGGATTTCTCCTCAGAAAATGGGTTTTTCTTTTCTATTGCATCATTAGGCTGCAAATTTTCTGAACTTTTATACTCTGCTTCCCTTTTTTTTGAGACGGAGTCTCGCTCTGCTGCCCAGGCTGGAGTGCAGTGGCGCAATCTCAGCTCACTGCAAGCTCCGCCTCCCGGGTTCATGCCATTCTCCTGCCTCAGCCTCCCGAGTAGCTGGGACTACAGGTGCGTGCCACCACGCCCAGCTAATTTTTTTTTTTGTATTTTTAGTAGAGATGGGGTTTCACCATGTTAGCCAGGATGGTCTCAATCTCCTGACCTCATGATCTGCCCGCCTCGGCCTCCCAAAGTGCTGGGATTACAGGCATGAGCCACTGCACCCGGCCACTTTGCTTCCCTTTTAAACATAAATTCCAATTCCAAACCATATCTTTGTGAATACATAAAACTGAATGCTTTTAACAGCACCCAAATCACCTCTTGAATGCTTTGCTGCTTAGAAATTTCTTCCACCAGATACCCTAAATCATCTCTCTCAAGTTCAAAGTTCCACAGATCTCTAGGGCAGGGGCAAAATGCCGCCAATCTCTTTGCTGAAACATAGCAAGAGTTACCTTTATTCCAGTTGTCAACAAGTTCCTCATCTCCATCTGAGACAACCTCAGCCTGGACCTTATTGTCCATATCACTATCAGCATTTTGGTCAAAGGCATTCAAAGTCTCTAGGAAGTTCCAAACTTCCCCACATCTTCCTGTCTTCTGAGCCCTCCAAGACTCTAGGAAGTTCCAAACTTGCCCACATTTTCCTGTCTTCTTCTGAGCCTTCCAAACTGTTTCAATCTCTGTCTGTTACCCAGTTCCAAAGTTGCTTCCACATTTTCAGGTATCCTTTTAGCAGTACCCCACTCCTGGTACTAATTTACTGTATTAGCTCATTCTTATGCTAATAAAGATATACCCAAGACTGAGTCATTTATACAGAAAAAGAAGGTTAATGGACTCACGGTTTCACATGGCTGGGGAGGCCTCACAATCATGACAGAAGGCGAAAAAGGAGCAACAGGCAACAGGCAAGAGAGAATGAATGCCAAGTAAAATGAGAAACCCTTTATAAAACCATCAGATGTCATGAGAAATTACTATCATGAGAACAGTATTGGGGAAACTGCCCCCATAATTCAATTATCTCCACCTGGCTCCACCCTTGACATGGGAATTACAATTCAAGATGAGATTTGGGTGGGGACACAGAGCCAAACCATATTATCAGGATAGCCAATGCCTTGAAGGGAAGAAAGGACAATGTCCAAGCAGACTTAGTGCAGGCTACAGAGTGGCTGACAATGCGCTCTTCTTGACTGGGGTGGTACTTACAAGGATTCACTTTGTGCTACTCCATCACACAGCACCATTTTCTGTACTAGTGTTATCTTTCACCATAAAAAAAGAAAGGAAAGGAAAACGAAAGGAAAAGGAAAGAAAGGGAATCTATGACTTTTTTGGCTATTTTATAGATACAGATTTTCTACATTCAAAATGTATAGATGTATATTTTGGATCAACTTACTTTTTCCATATGATCTGTATGTAAGTTCATTAATTTTTTTCACAAAATTGAAATGTCACTTATCTATCATCTTAATTTTCATACATTACTCTAAATCAATACTGCTGGTAAGAATATAAATTAGTACAACCACTATGGAAAACAGTATGAACATTTCTCAAAAAACTAAAAATAGAAATACCTTACAACCCAGCAATTCCTCTACTGGGTATCTACCCAAAGAAAAAGAAATCAATATATCAAAGGGATACATGCACTACCATTTTTATTGCAGGACTATCCACAATAGCAAAGATATGGAATCAAGCTATATGCCCATCAACAGAGGAATGGATAAAAAAAGTGAACTACTATTTGGCAATAACAAAGAATGAAATCCTGTCATTTGCAGCAAGATGAATGGAACCATAAGTGATTATGTTAAGTGCAATAAGCCAGGCACAGAAAGACAAATACCTCATGTTCTCACTCATTTGGGAGCTAAACAACTTTACGTCAGGATGAGGTGGGGGAGGGAGAAAGAAGAGAGGTTGGTTAATGGGTACCAACATACAATTAGATAGAAGTAAGAAGTTCTAATATTTGATAGCATACTAGGGTGACTATACTTAGCAACAATAATGTGTATATTTCAAAGTAACCAGAAAGCTTGAAATACCAACATATAAAAATAATAAACAGTTAAGGTGATGAATAACCCAATTACCCTGACTTGACCACTACACATTCTTTGTATGTTACAAACACTCACATGTACCCCATAAATATGTAAATTACTATATATTAAGAAATGAGGGAAAGCGTATGGAATCTCCAGGATGGACATATCTGTGCATGCCTTGGTGAGAACAAGGGCTAAAGTATGTCTCACCAGACACTGAGTAAAGAATCTGGTATGCTAAAATTGCCTTAAAAATAAATACAAAGTTTTCTTTTCCTAGAAAAATACATACATTTTCAAATATATGAAGCTGGTATACCTAACTAACACTTCACAGTCTTTCATCTTTTATAAGTCATCTGGGGATAAGAGTATACAAATAATTACCTACTATTATTCTCATAAATTAGCTTGAGCTCCTGGACTATTGGGCAAATGATTGTTTTCACAGCCCTAAATGTTTACCACTTATTATTAGACTCGAATCCATCTTACTCTGCTACTTAATTCCCTTGATGGTGAAGATGCAAACTTGGCTTATATTTTAAAGCAAAGTCCCTCCAGTGGACATCTGTTGTATCTACCTAGGATCTTTTTGCTCCTTTAGATCACACTGCTCCCTTCCCAACTGCCCCCACTTCTTTAGCGAAGTGTTCCCTACTCACTCAAATTACAAAATGGTGGGTGGGCTGTGCTAATCATAGTACCTCCCTTCTCTCCAAAGGTGTGGACTTGGGACCAGGCCTGACTGATCACATACTCCACTACTCCCCTATTCACAAGGATTAGTCTAATGGGCATGTGAGCCAAACCAGACTTCTCAAAGCTACTGCCTGGAACTCTTTTATTTGAAGCTAGGGAAAACAGGACAGGACAAGGACCAGGGGAGGGGACCAGAACCAGAAAAAGATGTATCAAGGAACTGCCATGGCAGCAAGAGGGAGAAGAAGAACAAAGCCAAAATTATGAAGACAGTAAAGGAAAACAAGAGGCAGAGATAAAAAAAAAAAAAAAAAAAAAAAAAAGAGACAAACCTGATGAGACCTAAACTGAGTTTCTGAAGTCAATAATGTATGAAGGTTTCTGTGAGCCAATAAATTCCTTTTTATGCTTATGTTAGTTTTCTGGATGGATTTCTGTTACTTACAACCCAAAGTGCCCTAATACAGTTACCATGCTGTACTTGACGTTGAGAATTTATTGTTGTTTTAGATCTAGGTTGCTACTTAGTATTACAGAAATTTATATAAATAAATAATTCAACAAAACAACTCAGAGGCAATAGGCATTCTCTAAGATTTCATTTGCACACATGTGCACACACGCATGCACATGTACACATAAACACACATTTACATATATAAATACACAAAGGTCACCAGACATATTGTTGCTTATTTATTAGTGGCCTTTATGTGTGTGCATTCTTTTTTATTTGGTTCTTTTCTCCTCCACCAGTATCAGCCTGAATACCACCCCTCCCCTGTTCCACTTCCCCCAGGAGCCCATATTAACTACCTGGTATGTCTTCTTCTACATACAGATGGTTCGCAACTTACTATTTTTCTACTTTACACTCATGCAAAAGCCATACACATTCAGTAGAAACCATATTTTGAGTATCCACAAAACCATTGTTTTTCACATTTATTACAGTATTCAGTAACTGACACGAGATACTCAACACTTCATTATGAAACGGGAAAAGTTCCCTTATCCCTCTCACAGGGCATGTGATGGGGGTGTAGCTCGCTTCTTCAGTGCCCCACTGCTCAAACTTCAAGGCGGAGCATGAAGACAGGCAGGTTATGGGGCTCTGACCCCACAGCAGCGTGTAAGGCTGAATGTTTACAGCTCCTGAAGCCCCGGAGGGTATGTGTTACCATGTGCTCTTTTAGTTAAGCCATCTGTAGGCGGCTTATGTTAGTCAGCTCAATTAGACCCTCTGCTTTATCGCACGGAAAGAGGGCTTTCAGTATCCTGGGGTTTCTTGCCTTGGTGTACCAGAAGAATCGAATCACACGTGGGCTTAGAGAATGAGTGCAAGGTTTTATTGAGTGGAAGTTCTCAGGAGATGGATGGGGAGCCAGAAGGGAGATGGAGTGGGAAGGGGTTTTCCCCTGGAGTCGGACAACTCAGCCACCTGGACTCTCCTCCGACTACCTCGGCCAAACTCCTTGTCATTCCACCGGTTGATGGACTGCCAGCCTGCCAGCGTCTGTCAGTGTGCTCTTGTGCCGCAGTGCTCCTCTCAACGTCCAGTCGCTTGTGTGTCTCAGGGTTTTTATAGGTACAGGATGGGGATGTGGTGGGCCAGGGTGGTCTTGGGAAATGGAACATTTGGGTGTGAAGGCAGGAGAGCCTGTCCTCTCTAGGTCTGTGACAGGTCTGAGGGTGGAGCCCTAACCAGGGACCATGCCCTCCTCTACCCAGCACTTCCCTGACCCCCTTCTGTATCAATTATAAGCTTTGTGATAGATGATTTTGCCCAACAGACCAATGTAAGTGTGCTGAACACATTCAAGGTAGGCTAGGCTAAGATATGATGTTTAGTAGGTTAGGTATATTAAATGCATTTTCTTTCAACTTAAGTATTTTCAACTTCCGAAGAGTTTATTGGGATGTGACCCCATCATAAGTAGAAAAGCATCTGTATTTCTCCATCTACATATAATTGCAAGGACACAAATAAACACAATCTTTGTTTTTTATTAATAGTATATTATACCAAGTTTTCTGCATCTTGCTTTTCCTACTGAGTAGTAGCTCATTCAACTGAGATAGCCCTAAATTACTTTTATAATGGCTGCATGATATTTCACCATTTGGATGTACTAGAATATATCCAACCATTCCTCTCCTGGTGGCTATTTATTTGTCTAAATTTTTCCCCCAACACAAACAGTAATGCCAAACACAACCTTGTAATATATATCCCTACATGTGGGTGCTTTTATTTCCTTAGGAGAACAAGGAGTAGAACTTCTGGATCAAACAGATACTACTTGCAATCTATTTTGCCAGACTGCTTTCCAAAAAGGCTGTAACACATACTCAACCAGTAATGTGGATATTCTTTCTCCTGAACATCAATAGTTATTGAACTTTTAAGTTTTGCCAGCCTATGGGGTTTCTTTCCATTCTGTCTGTTCCAATAGTTTTTATTACTAGCATCTATACATTTTGTTAAATGCTTTTGCAGCATCTATTGATGTGATCATATGATTTTCTACCTTTAAATAGATCATGTAATAAACTGCACTGACAGATTTTGACTTTTGTATTCTTGGAATAAACCCCACCTGGTCACAGTTGGGTTCTCAAATACATTCATGGGTTCTATTCGCTAATATTTTATTTAGAAATTCTGCATCTGTACTCAAAATTAAATTGGTCTCTAGATTTTTTTTGTGCTGTTAGGTTGTGACATTAAATGTATGCTTATTTGATAAGTGAAACAGGAGCTATTCATCTTCTGGAACAGTTTAAATACTGATAAAATTATGTGTTCTTTAAAAGTTACATAAAACTCAGTTGTAATTTCATATGATTCCACTGTCATTTGCAATAGTAGATCTTTAATAATTTTTCCATCTGTTTTAGGGTTATTGTCCTATTCAAATGTTCCATTTCTTCCTAGGTTAAATTTAGACATTTATATTTGACAACCTGGGGACAGGTTCCTGATCTGTCACCCAGGCTGGAGTGCAGTGGCACGATCTTAGTTCACTGTAACCTCCACCCACCAGGGTCAAGCAATCTTCTCTCCTCAGCCTCCCAAGTAGAGACTACAGGTGTGCGCCACCACACTAAGCTAATTTTTGTATTTTTAGTAGAGATGGGGTTTTGCCATGTTGCCCAGGCTGGTCTCAAACTCCTGTACTCAAGCGATCCACCCACCTGGGCCTCCCAAAGTGCTGGGATTACACATATGAGATTACAGGTGTGTGCCACCATGCTTAGCTAATTTTTGTTTTTTTAGTAGAGACAGGGTTTTGTCATGTCGCCCAGGCTGGTCTCAAACTCCTATACTAAAGCAATTCACCCACCTTGGCCTCCCAAAGTGCTGGGATTACAGTTATGAGCCACCATGCCTGACCTGGGTTTTGGTTTTTAACTCAGTCTGACAATTTTCCCATTAAAACATTTGATGAATTACAAAAATTTGTGAATTTTCCAAGTTCATTCACATTTAATGTAAAGGCTGTCATATATTAACTCATTCCTTCCTTCTCACTTGATTTATTTGATTCAATTCCAAATATTTCCCTCCTGTCATCTTCCTTCATCTCAAGGTATGCGTTTCTGGTTAACTTGTGGTTCAGTTACTTTTGTTTTGTATTATTATTTTGTCAGAAAACACGTGATATTTCTGAATGCTTATATAGTAATAAATTTCCTCCTGACAGGGAAATGTATGGGATTTTCAGGCTGCTGTCTTTTTATCTCTGAAACCAACCCAATAGTCGTATAGACTAATCTTTTTTATAAACATAGATTGCCCTTTTTTATCTTAAAGCTTAAAACTTATATGTTTTATCTGAGCTCCTTCCTCAGGAGAGGACTTTCATGCCTCTCAAAAAAAGTATCAAAGAATTGAAACTCACCAGATCACCACACCAGATGAGGGGCCCCTCATTGATCATGATTGCTTCCTTGCCCCTCTCTAGTTCCTGTTTCTTACACATTGTTACATTTCTTCCCTGCTATATAAACCCCTGGTTTTAGTCTGTCAGAGAGATGGATTTGAGAAGGATCTCCCATCTCTTCAGCCACAGCACCCAATTAAAGCCTTCTTCCTTGGCAATACTCACTGTCTCATGATTGGCTTTCTGTGCGGCGAGCAAGTAGGGCCTAGACCAAACCCTTGGTATTTTGGTAACATCTCCATGACCTGCAGAAATTGCTATCTCTAGTTTTCTGTGTCACAGATGAGAAATCTGCTGCTAGTCTGATACTTCTTCATGGTAAGTAATTTGCTCTGTCTAGAAGCTTCTAAGATTTTGCCTCTTATTTTTAATATATAGTTCAACAACTTTTCCAATAAATGCAGAGTGTTTTTTTTCATAAATTTTACCTGGAACTTAATAAGCCACTTGAATTTACAGACTCAAGTCCTGATTTTTAAGCTCAAAAAATTTGTTTCTTATATTTATTTAATTATTGCCTTTCCTCCATCTGTTCCTTTTTCTCTTTCTGGCTCTCTCCTGTTACTCACATGTTATATTTCCTGGATCTATTTTCTTTTGTGGTTTCCATTCCTTTATATTTTTGTTCTGTACTTTCATATTCTTCTACTTGACCAACTAGGCTGCCAATTCAAGCCCCAAGAATGATCATTATCACCTTCAGTTCATTTACTAAAATGTTTGATGGGGAAATCATGCATTTCATCTCTAGAAAGTCTTCTTGTGCTGCATCTGCATCTCCTTATGTGCTCTTTCTATTTTTTGTCAGGTTGTCATCTGTCTCTGGCTGCTGCTCCATCTCATTCAGCGTGAGTTGTCTTTTCTCATACACTGTCTTCCCTTTGGCTGCAGTGCCAATATTTTTCTTTGTTATATCACTGGGGTTCAGGTCTGATTGTTGAAGGACTCATGGAACTGAAGTTCTGTGAGTAGGGGAAACACAATGATCTCTTCTCCTGCGATCTAGCAGTGTGACAGGTGGGCTGCCAGGACCCTTCCAAGGCCTCCTGCTCCAAAGGATGCCCCCAACTACTGATTTTTCTCCTTGGTCTCTTGTGGAACACACACACCATGTGGTGAGGGTGAGTTTCAGTTTTCCTCCCAGGAGTCCCCATCCTCTGTAGGTCAAGCTCATCACAGTATCCAATGCATCCTGATCTTCTGGGGGGACTCATCCAGTGGATGCCAGCCCTCGGTACCAGCCAAGCCTAGAAGGGAATCTCCCATCTGCTCCCCACACCCCTACCCTCAGCTTTCATAAAGCTTGGGGTTTCACTTGCACTCAGGGGTCTGCTGGCTCCAGAAGTAGTTGGGATCAGGAAAGGCAGATAGAGTAGAATTGAGAGAGCAAGATAGCGAGCCACTTTAGCTTGCTATCTTTCAAGAATCCTTGCCAACTATAATTCCTGGAGTTTTTCCCAAATAGTTACCTAGATGGAAAAATGGAAATTTGTGATAAAAGTTTAATTTGGGGAGAACACTGGCAATACTAATCATGTTCAGTGACTATTACATAAAGATATATACCAAACTGATTCTCATCCCTAAGTTAATTGTTTTGAAATTCACTTTTAGAATTCTCCTTTTGCACATTATTTTGTTTTACTTCCTCTATAACAAACTGTCTCATTCTAAGAATCCATAAACTGGACACTCAACAGTATAAGAATCATTTTCCTTTGCCTTTGGCTATCTTTCTTAAGTAATGCCTTTCAAGTTCTACCTTGTAATTCAAAGAGCTATATTTCTATATACTAGCTAGATAATTTTTTTTTTTTACATTTTAAAAACATTTGTGTTTTTTTAACTGAAATTGTCTTGAGTCTTTGCTGTTTGGTTCTTGAACTGTTTTTGGGTCTTCTTCCCCACTTTTTCATGATATTACCCTTCTATTTCAATTTTTTAAATTTATTAGACCATCTCCCCTAAATACTCTTTGCCCTAGCCCCTATCATGTGTGGCAACTTGTCTGCAAATATGGCTGCAATAATTCTCCACAGACCTGTACAAACACTTTCTACAATGTGACCTTCTTTTCATCAGATCAACAGGTAATCTGCTTTTCCCCACTCCTTAAATCTTGGCCTTGTGACTTGCTTTGACCAACATTAAGAGTTTGAAGCAAATTTGTGAGCTCAGGGTGTCTTGAAGCTTCTGCTTTGCTCTCCTGGAATTCTGAGACCACCATCGAAGAAGCCCAGGCTAGCCTCTCCAAAGATGAGAAACCACAGAGAGAAGGGCCCAGACAAAAGCCAGCACCAAATCCAGTCATGTGAGACCATTAGAGACCATCCAGCCTCAACTAACCACGAGGGACAACACCCATTTGAATAAGTGTCACCATGAAAGAACAGCTGAAGAATGTGCCCCACTGAGCCCAGTAGAAAATGTTGAGCCACAGACTCATGAACCAATAAAATGGCTGTTGTTTCCAGCCACTAGTTTTGAGGTGCTTTTGTAACAATAGATAAGCAAAATAGCATGCTAAACTATTTATTTCCAAACTAATCCAAAGCCAATCTCTGCCCAAAGAAATTATTTCCCTCATTTATCAATGAGTATCATGCCTACCTAGAAGACTCTTTTATGAACTTTGAAGCTGTCCAATCCATACGTCTTGCAAGTTTTGTTTGTCAGTCAAAATACAGTTTCTATGTATTCTTCCATGCATAAACATCAATAATTTGTATTATAATAACTTCTATTAATTCAAGTCTTTTAAAAGCTCAAAATTTTAGAAACACTACATAAGCTCTACTACAGTAAGTGAAAATTATAATTCCCACTTAATAGGTATATGAACATCCATTGAAATTAAGTACTTTTCCTAAGATTACATGAGAAGTCAGGACAAAAAAAGTCAAAATAAGTAGAGCTCAAAACAAAACAAAAAAACAAAACAAAACAGAGCTGTCACCGTGATCCTATTATTTGTCTATCCAGGGCTCTATGCTGTGTATTACTCCACTGTCCATATGAATTAATTGTATAGGTCTTAGGGTGAGTTGAGTTTCTTTAAAATATTTCATATACAGTTTCATGTAGCCTGAATTATTCTTATAGAATCCATCAACCATTTTAATTTGGCATCAACAGGAGATATATTTTTCCCCTTATGAAAAGACAACTTTCAAATTTCAACTCTCATTTCCAAAAATACTCCTCCCATCCTAGAAAATAAATGTTGTAAACATTGCTCTCTAGATGATGAGAAAATATATTTTAAATGGCTCTGTAACAAGAAAACTGATACAAGTTAAGGTATTGTCATTTTCATTAACTATGGTTTCTGTTTTTATAAATGGTGCTAAATACCTGCTTCTATGTTCAATTTATTTTTGTGCAAAATGGAGAATCACTCTTCAAACACTTTGACTTCTTGATCATCAGTTTTTATGATGTCTTAAATTCTTTGACTAATAACTCTATCTTCAAAACATATGAGAGATTCTGGCACTTGTAGCATCATTTTCTTTGTGACTATCAAGGTAGAACACTGGTTTTTAAGCTCAGCTATTGATAAAGTATACACGCTTGCCATCTCTCTGACACCCAATTGCTCAATCACAAAACCCGATGTTCCTAACCTCATTATTTATGGAGCTTGAGTCTCAAATTAAGCTTAAACCACACATGTGGCATCTACCTCCAACAAAGTCCAGTTTTTCCACCTAGAGATTCAGAAGCTGGATTCTAGTTAGAGCTTGAAAGACTCGCATTACTGTTAATAATTACTAACAATAATATGCTGGTCTGTCCCAATTATCACAGTTATGCCTTAGGGAACATTAATAATAGTTGAACTTTGTAGAGATTACAGTCTCAGAATTAAGGGTTTTAGTATACCTTTCATTAAAAACAATCCTTCTCACTATAATAAAAGTCTCCAAAACTCAAAACCTAAAAAGAATAGGCTCAACAAATGCCAAGCTCTCATTCTTGAAGGACCATCAGCTGACTCTAGAAGAATTTAACCCACAATACTCATAACCCCTAATGGTTGTTTGGCAGCATAAGGAGCAATTCCAGAAAGCCTCCCTCAACAATTAAAACTCTTACCTCCCCCCTCCTCCAAGAACAAGCAATTTAATTTGATGGAGAGTCATAATCTATTTATTAGGATACAGCCAAGTTAATAACCTAGCAATCTAAGTTATTAATTTTGGAAGAGAGGCCACTATTTTTATATATGGAGTTGTGATTTATGCTGTGCTGTTTGACAGCAGTTTTAAATGAATAAATGTTCAGGAATAAGACAGAAAAAAACAGGTACACCACACCCTATATTTAGGTATCCACATCTGCTTTCTTCTTCAAGACTCTGGAAGTGCAGCCAGGAGCATGACCGTCGCTTGCGGGCTGTCTACAATGGAAGCACATAGCATCTAGAGTCAGGATACTGAGATTTGGGACCTGGCTCTGACACTGTGATCTTAGACTAAAAGATAACACCTGCCTCACAAAGTGGTTGTGAGGATTCAATGAAATCATTTAGGTGTAAATATTTTACATACATAAGCACTATATGGATGCGACTAGAAATTTAGAAATAATGGATCCATTGATATGGTACTTCAGCATTCTAAATTAGTAGTGGATAGAATATGCATTGAACACAGTATCAGAAAGTACACAGGTTTTCTGTCTATAGATAGAGCAGATAATAAGTAAAGCAAGTAAAGCACAATTTACCAATGTTGTAATAACTTCCACTACCTGATCAGCTGAGAGGGAAATGTCATTATTTCTCTTTTGTTTATACTATCTATATTGAACACTAACAAATAATATATAAAGCTCATAAGTTTAGATTTTTTGCTTAGTACCTTACTCTTTATTTGGAAGAGGCAAAGATATAATATAAGATCATGGTTAATAAGAATATGGCCTGAACATTACATTATTAAGAATGACTGAATCCTCTTCCATTAGACTAATTTCTTTCCTATTAATTTCTTCCTTCATAATTTCCTTTAGCCAAAGTTTAATAAAACTCTCTAACCTTATCAAGAAAAACTAAAATGTCTAAAGAAATTAGCACAGATTACATGTACCATTTCTACAATTTCAAACTTAAGTAGATTATTTTGATGCCTATTTCACTAAATGGAACTAATAGTGTATACAACATGCGCGCGGGCGCCTGCGCGCACGCACACACTCTCTCTCTCTCTCTCTCTCTCTCTTCCTCCATCAAAAAAAGTGCATAATACTCCCAAAGCCATGGCTAAAAATCACCAACTGTCCTTCATCAATACATTTGTGATTGACAGAAAAGTCATCTTCAACTGCTATAGAACTCACTTAAAAGAGTAACAGCTGGGTTTGGTTTTTGATTTGTTTGCTTGTTTTTTGTAGAGATGGGGTCTTGGTATATTGCCCAGACTGGTCTCAAATTCCTGGCCTCAAGCAATTCTCCTGCCTTGGCCTCCCAATGTGCTGGGACTACAGGCATGAGCCACTGCACCTAGCCAAGATAGGTTTTAATTCTTGATGGACTCATGATGTAGCCCTCTTTTGATATATTATCACTTTCATTTAATAATTCAGCAAGCATTTACTTAATATCTTTTAAGTGTCATACCATGTGCAAGATGCTGGGGATTCAAAGACAATCAAGACAAGGTTCCTGAAAGCAGAGGCTGATTGTAAAGGCAAATGGATCCTTTCCTGCCTCTACCTTGTCTCATTTGTTCTTCACCTTCTTCCCAGTGACTATACCCTTACTCTTGAAACTATCTATTCTCACAGTTCCATGACATCACAGTCTTCCAGTTTTCCTCCTAGTTCACTGGTCACTATTCTCAATCTTTTCCGCCAGCTCCTCTTCTATCAAATCTCTAGATGTTAGAACTCCGCAGCCCTTGCTTGCACTCTTTCCCTTGGATTGTTCCATCTCCTCCAGTAGCTTTGAATACCATGACATGATGACTGCTCCCCAATTTGTGTCTGCAGCCTATCCCTTCCCTCTGAGTTCCAGAGTGCTTACAGCACCTCCACTTGTATTAACACAAACATTTCAAATTTAACAGGTCTAAGACAAATTTCAATCCTCACCTCTCACTACCACCCAATTGTTTCCTGCAGTTTTCCCCATTTTAATAAATGGCACCACCATTCTCTTAGTTTTTCAAAAACTAGGAGTCACCTTTGATTCTACATTATACCTCACTCCTCATGTCCAATCCACTGGCAAGTCAGTCAATTCAACCAAAGTATGTTTCCAATCCTCCAATATCATTCCATCTTCATCATGAACATCCTAATCCAGGCTTTGACCCTGTTCATTGCAGAACCTTCTAATTTATCTTCATGCTTCTAATCTTGCCCCGTTATAAATTATTTTCATTGCAATAACCAAAGTAAGCTTCTAAAAATGTAAATGGGATTATCTCTACCATCTGTTTATTACACTTAAATTGTTTTTCATTACATAGAGATTAAAAATCCAAACTCTATGCAGCAAGGTACTATATGATCTGGCCTCTGCCTTCCCTCCAACCCTGTCTTGAACATATTGTTTTCCTGGCACACTGGCCTTTGTTAAGTTCCATGAACAGTCTAAAGTCTTTCATGTTTTAGGCTGTTTGCTCAATGTGAAATATCATACTAATTTCATTCCTTCTTAGAGATCTTGCCTTAGTCTGTTTTGTGTTGCTATAAAGGAATACCTTGACGCTGGGTAAATCATAAAGAAAAGAGGTTTATTTGATTCAAAATTCTGACTGGCTAGCAAGTTCAGGACTGGACACCTGCATCTGATGAGGCTCTCAGGCTGCTTCTATCCATGGGAAGAAATGAAAGGGAGCTGGTATGTGCAGATATCACATGGCAAGACAGGAAGCAAGAGAGAGGGGAGGTGCTAGGCTCTTTGTAACAATTAGTTATCAAGGGAACTAACAGAGTAAGAATTCATTCACCTCCAAAGAAGAGCATTAATCTATTCAGGAGAGATCTGGTCAAATTTCAACATGAGGTCTGGAAGTAACAAATAGCCAAAACCACAACAGATCTCAATATAAAGTCCTCAAGGAGGTCCTCCCCAATTACTTGTTTTCAAAATCACTTATCCCTTGTTTTCTATTATGGCACTCTGTTTACTTCCTTCAACAAACTTCAAGAAGCCCAATTTAACTAATTTGTCTGTTCTAAATTTCTACTACTACAATGTAAATTATAAGAATACAAGAACCACTAATACGTTGCTTACCATTCTAGCACAAGCACCTATCGATAAGCTAGCACAGAGTAGATACTCAATAAATACCTGCCATATAAATATATTGAAATGTTTCCAAGACTCCTCCCACCTCTTCCTATCCGTGAATGGTATACCACACCCTTCTGAATGTGGTGAAGTCAGCACTTTGTCTTGATAAATATTCTTGAATGTGACACATTTTATAATGTAGATTTTCAGATTATAGATTTTATATTATTATTATTACTACTATTACTATTTTGAGATGAAGTCTTGCTCTGTCACCAGGTTGGAGTGCAGTGGAGCAATCTCGGCTCACTGCAACCTCCGCCTCCCAGGTTCAGGCAATTCTCCTGCCTCAGCCTCCCGATTAGCAAGGACGACAGGCATGCACCACCACACCCAGCTAATTTTTGTCTTTTTAGTAGAGACAGGGTTTCACGATGTTGGCCAGGATGGTCTTGATCTCTTGACCTCGTGATCCGCCTGCCTCAGCCTCCCAACAGATTATAAATTTAACACTCTAAAATGTCCATGAAAATTTCAAATCAGCTGGACTTCCCAAGAAATCTATAAACATTAAAAAATACATTAAAGACTTATAGCATCTAGGAAGCTCTCAATACATGTTGAAAAAATAAAAGAATTCCATTATTTGTCTTCATCATTTAAAATCTCCAATTTGATAAATATTTGTCCACAATCAGCTTCAGGTTTAGGCTCACCGAAAGTATCTATTAATACAATTCAGAGAATAAAATTCCCATAGGATTGTTTCTCTGTAAATGTTCAGATATGTACCTGAAGAAGTATACTTTGTGCTTAAGGCTTTTAAATTTTCTACAAATGTTTCTTTACATACTAAGCAAAACAGTTATCACTACAATATTTCAGTTTTCACAATGTTCTAAAAATTATAAACACAGTTAAAGCTAGAAAGGTATTATTTTATAATATTATCCTAAAATAAAACAAAGTCACAAACCAAAACGTTTTGCTCACTTTCTGTAATTCTAAAGAATACACCATCTCTTTTCAGCATTAATAAAATGACTACAACATCTCATGAGATGAAGTAGATTTCTGTTTACCAAGGTCCAGCTGTACTTGGACTCAGCAAAAATGTCACCAATCCAATTAATGAAATGCCTCAATTAATAATAGGCAAAAGGTTTTAAAATGAAATAAAAACACTTTCTATATTCTACCACATTTAATATATGCCTTGACCCAAGCTTGACAAGAAAAAAAGAACTCTATAGATTAAATTTTATTGAATTTATTTGCCCTCAGTGGCTTTTCTCAATAGGCCTTTTAGAATCAATCTTAATGAATGTGTCACTTTGCAACACAGCTACATAATGTGGCATTATTGATTGACATATATTCAACTGTGAAAATTAGGATAAAGTAAAAGCCTGTAGTGTTTTTTAAAATGAGACAAAATGATACTTACATAAAAAGAAGATTGCTAGGAAAGATAGTTTTATATTTATTGTATATTAAGATTAAGTAATTTTGTCGTGTGACAGACATTCTAAATACTCTATTCCCAAAAGGCCCCTATGCAAGATGGAGTCTCTCTAGTTTGAACACCTCTGACAGATTCCTTGGTGTGGAAACTGTGTGACATTTCATTCCATTCAGTCACACAGTGGACAGGTGAGTTACTAGTGAAGATGTAGAACAAAGGGATTAGTACTGCCCTGGGTGTGTGTGTATGGTGGGGGCAGGGGGTGGTGCTTGTTACTGACTATAGAGCAGGAAGAAAGTAGAGCACGGCTTCCTTTCATATCAGCCCAGGAAATGATGAATTTGAGGAAGCTTTTAAATTATAAATAAATTCTTCCTATATTTGTGGTTGAGAGAAAAAGAGCTCAGCCGTTGGTATCCTCGAAGATGGTCATAATTAGTCTGGAAAACCTCCATGGAAAGAAGTGAAACTCTGGAAACTTTCATAGTGAGCCAAGATACATTAAGGAGAGAAAGAACATTATAGAGTAGTCTAATGCAAAGGACAGGCTGGGAACAGTGGCTCACGCAGGTAATCCCAGCACTCTGGGAGGCCAAGACGGGTGGATCACCTGAGGTTAGGAGTTTGAGACCAACCTGGCCAACACGGTGAATGCCTGTCTCTACTGAAAATACAAAAATTAGCCAGGCGTGGTGGCATGCATCTGTAATCCCAGCTACTAGGGAGGCTGAGGCAGGAGAATCGATTGAACCCGGGAGGTAGAGGTTGCAGTAAGCATAGATCACACCATTGCACTTCAGCCTGGATAACAAGAGCAAGACTCCATCTCAAAAAAAAAAAAAAAAAAAAAAGGCAAAGAACAGTCAGGATACATTAGGCCAAAGCAGAGAGAGTATGCAGCAGAAGGTAAAAATAGATAGCTGGTCACTATTACAATAGCTAATATTTGGAATCAAGTGGCCATCAGCAGATGAATGGATTTGAAATGTAGTGGGTATACACAATGAAATACTATTCAGCCCTAAGAAAGAATGAAATCTTGTCATCTGCAGCAATATGAATAAGTCTGAAGGACATTATGTGAAGTGAAATAAGCCAGGCACAGAAAGAGAAGTACTGCACGTTCTCACTCAAATGTGGGAGCAAAATAAAGTTTTAGCCCATGGAAATTTTAAGTATTATGTAAAACTGTTAGAATCAAATTTCTGAATTTGAAAACAATGTATTTTCATACCTAATAAAGGTATGAAAGTGGGGAGGGCATAGAGATAAGGTCTTGCTATGTTGCCCAGGCTGGTCTTGAACTCCTGGCCTCAAGCAATCCTCCCACCTCAACCTCCCAAAGTGCTGCGATTACAGACATGAGCCACACTGCACCTGGCCTAATAAAACTTTTTTAAAATGGCACCATCATGGATCGTAAAGCTGCAGGCAGAGACCACTCATAGAATTTACAGTAACAGTACAACTGAGACATGGAAACCATTCTGCCAAGCAGCACATAATGCATCAAAGGCCCTGTGGTTGCAGTGCAACTGTTAACCAACACCAGCCATGGGGCTCCTCCTGTGTACCCACAGGGCCTAATTCTAGAAAGACTGAAACCCCAAGTATGTCAAAAAGCCATGATTTCATGATGATACTTAAAAAACAAAATGAACTCCTTTGGAAGATGTGAGGAAAATAACCCACTCTGAAACCAAATAACCAAGCGAAAGACACAAGAATTTATTCTGCCTTTTCTTTATATGCAGCTTCCTTTCTGTTATGCCTTTAAAGTAACCAAATAATTGATGAGGTAAAATTCTTCTTTATAGAAGTATTTCAACCAATGATGATGGAACTGTATTATTTTGTAATCCTTAGTAAAATAATCTAGATCAGAAGTTGGCAGATAACTCCCAGTAGGTCAAATCTAATCTGGTAAATGTTTTATAGGTACGCAGCTGTGCCCATGCATGCACATACTGTCCAAGGCTGCATTCCTACTACAATGACAGAGACCATATTGACCCTCAAAGCCAAAACTATTTACTATCTGGCCCTTTACATAAAAGTTTACTAACCCCTAACCTAGAAATTAATTACCAATGGCTGCCAAAATCACAGAGCAAAAAGCAGATAAGGAGGCGGATGACACACGGGTCAGGCTTACAACACCTGTGCTCACTGATGGGGCTTCACACAACAAACGGAGGGACAAGGCAGCAGGTGCCTCCTGATGCCATTAAGCGGGAAGCGTACAGCACCCCCACCTTCGTAGGCCTTCTTGCCAAAAATCTGAAAATACGATCAAACCTCAGGTTGTTTTACCTGTTCATAGGAAATACAGCAGACAGAAAAATGAATTTAAGTACATGGGGATGTAGTTAGTCAAAATTCTGACTGTGGGAAATTCTACAGGACAAAGGATCCAGTTTCTTCAATGAATAAATTGCAAGGAAAAAAAGAAGGGTGAACCCACAGACCAAGGATGCCCAATCTTTTAATTTCCTGTGCCACACTTTAAGGAGAATTGTCTTGGGCAACACATAAAATACACTAATGCTAATGATACCCCAAGAGCTACAAAAAATTAAATTAAATTTAAATTTAAATTTTGAAATCTCATAATGTTTTTAGAAAGTTTATGAATTTGTGTTGAACCACATTCAAAGCTGTCCTGGCAGCATGTGGCCCACAGGCCACAGGTTAGACAAGCTTGCTATAGACTAAAAGAAGCCTAAGAGATTTATTAGCTAAATACATGAGTAGTCCTTGTTTGGATTCTAATTCTAACTGACCAATGGGGAAGGGGGGAATTTACAAGACAATAAAGGAAATTTGAATACCAATATTTCATGACAGTAAGGAATTACTCTGCAACTGTTGTCTGGTGTGATAATGACATTGTGGTCATATTATTTAAAGGCAAGTCTCTTCAATGTTTTGAAGATACATACTGGGGTTTCACAGATGAAATAATATGACATCTGGGCTTTGTTTCAAAATAATCCAACGGGGAGGGGGGCAGATAAATGAAGCAAGATTGGCCATATGTTGATCACTGTTGAGGCTGAGTGATAAGTAAAAAGGGATTCATTATACCATTTTCTCTACTTTTGAATATGTTTAAACATTTTCCATAACAAAAGATAAAATAAAATCATTAGTAAAGCTTTCTCTCTACTTTCCAACATCTGTGCTCATGGATGCTTTGTTTCTCCCCCTGCCCATCTACCACGTATATTCATTCATTAAACAAATGCCTACTGAATGTTTAGTACAGCATAAGCCCTGGGCTAGGTGCTGGCGATGGCCTCACCTTCAAGAAGTGTACATTCTAGAGGGGGAGCCCAATAAGGAACTCAGCCTTACCACACTTGATGGTCAATGCTGCGTAAGCAGGACCCACAGGGTGCTAAGGAATGCAGAGAAGGGGCATCTATGCCTTCCCATGTTCCTCATTCCCACCCCTTAATATTCTTTAACAGTATGGCTAATCTCTCCCGATTGTCTACTTTGCTCTTCCAAGGAGAAATTTCCTTTCTCTAAGTGGCCCTGACTTACAAGCCAGAGGCTTCACATTGCCTATTCCATGAATATAAAACACTGGACTCTTCCTCCACTCTGTCCTCCACATGCCTTTGACTTCTGTGGTAACTAACCTGACAGCCCCAAAATCCCATCCTCACCCAGTGTTATCCTACTTACTTCCTGCTCCATAGTCAGTAACAAGTGACACCCCACCCCCAACCCCACCATACACATACACCCAGGGCAGTACTAATGCCTTTGTTCTACATCTTCACTGCTAACTCACCTGTCCACTGTGTGACTGAATGGAATGAAATGCCACACAGTTTCCACACCAAGAGATCTGTCAGAGGTGTTCAAACTAGAGTGACTCCATCTTGCACAGGGGATGGGTAAAATGAGGCTGTGAGACCTACTGGCTGCATTCCTAGCAGACTACGCATTCTTAGTCACAGGATATTAACAGTTAAGGGAAGAAGTTAATAATGTTTATTGAACAGACCCAGGACTTAACAAATCCAGGAAATAACAGACCCAGGAAATGTCCTGATGTCCTGTCTTATGAACAAAAGCAGTCTTAGCTTAAGAATAAGTTTTGCAATGAGACTCCGTCTCAAAAAGAAAAAAGAGTAAGTTTTGCTTTAAAAATAATATTCTTGTGAAAGTAGTTACACAGATTAACAATCCTTTGTCACAAGCCCTTGTAGTAGAGCACATCTCCCCATGACTTTTTGCTTTGTTATCTTATATATAAACAAGCATTGTACCTAACTAAGGCAGATGTGTTCCTCCTCTCACTCTTGGGAATGCCCTGGTCTCTCTGTGGAGTAGTCACCCTTTTATTCCCTTACTTTCTTAATGAACTTGCTTTTACTTTATTCTGTGGACTTGCCTCAAATTCTTTCCTGCGCAAGATCCGAGAACCCTCTCTTGGGGTCTGGACTGGGACCCCCTTTTCAGTAACATATTCTGTGATGAGCCATGAAGGGATGATACTGAAGAGACCCCCACTTAACCAAAGTAAAATTGTCTGCACAGCACCAATTGGCCGACTTTGGATAAGTGGTAGGATACACTTCATCCCAGGTAAAGGACAAAGTTGGGTTAAAGGCCCAGCTCAGACGGGTTAGCATCCCTCCTGAGACATAAGGGGTTAGAGAGTCCTCTCAGTAAGGCCTCTTTTGGTCAAAAATGGATTTGACACTATGGGATGTTGACCGCTTTTCTCTTTGGATTAATCTGCCTTGAACTCTGTGCTGACGGCTGTGGGTGACAGGATTAGGCACGTACAGGATTGTCGGACACTGGGGAGCTTTCTCTCCCACAAAGGGGGAAATGTGAGAGCTGATGGGGCTGCTGGAGAAGATCTCTTCACAACTGACAAGCAGCTGCCTAGACTTTTGATTCAGTGTTGCTGCACTGGGTGGGTCTTTCCCTGGCCTCCCTGAGCTCCTCGCCTCCCTGCCCCACCACAGGCAATGAATGCTTTTTGCCCTTCCCTTTCCTCTCTCTCTTTCTCTCCTTTCTTTACTATCTTTTCTGTCATGCAGGGCAACTGTCCGCTTTTCTATCTTGCCCAGAGACCACATGTTGAAACTCCTGGTTAGAGGTCATTCCACCCCACTTGAAGTGGATCAAAGACGACAGGGGTTGACAGAGGCCAACAGGGGAAAGTTTGAGCCTTGCCAGGTTGATGCTGGGTGCTGACTGGGGTGACTGGTATCTATGTTTGTCATGTGTATTTTGCTCCGGACAAAATGGAAAATGTTCATTTGTTTCCCCCACACAGCCTGTTGGGTGGAAGCTCGCAAAACTGAGAGGCTTTGCCTATGTGTCCATGAAATGGAAAAAAGATGATTGTCTTTTGTAACGTGGCTTGGACCCCACAGCTATGGGGCAACAAGCAAGACTATCAAAGCCACTCAGAGAAAGGTAACTCAGAAACCTATCACGCTGGCAAAAAGGTAAGAATTTCCTACCAGTCAGGCTTCTGGTCTCTCTGTGAAAACGGGTTAAATGAATGGTCAAAATCACTTGCATTTTGAGAGCTTTTAGCCTTGGTGTCTAATAACCAGGTAGGCCATACACTTTTAGGGATAGCTAATGGCAGCTATGAGGGAGGAATACTCTGCACTTGGCACACTGGGATCAGAGAAGCATGTTCTTGACCACCTGGAAAGTATGGAAATGTCCCCAGCTCTACTGAGAGATAAGACTCCCATAGGGGATGGGCTAATTCTCTGTTTTGGGGATCAAGGATCCAGTATTAAAATGGGACTTTTAATTTTGGAGGATCTGTTTTGACTTCCACTGTGCCTGCTTATTAGGCCCTACAAATTGCATGCCTTTTTGGCCCTGTTCCTTGAAGGGCTTCAGCCTGAAGCCAGTAATCCAATTAAGAAACTTAAAACCGGCAAATAAAAAAATATTATAACTATTAGATCTTCTTCCATCTGTGTATTTATATGTGTTATGTGTGTGATGTTTACATATGAAAGAGCTCTGGTTAACTGACTTAAAGAAAAATAAGTGGCTGGGTACAGTGGCTCACACCTGTAATCTCAGCACTTTGGAAGGCTGAGTTGGGCAGATCACCTGAGGCCAGGTGTTCAAGACCAGCTTGGTCAACATGGTGAAATTCCATCTTTACTAAAAATACAAAAGTTAGCCAGGTGTGGTGGCACACGCCTATAGTCCCAGCTACTCAGGAGGCTGAGGCAGGAGAAACACTTGAACTCAAGAGCCGGAAATTGCAGTGAGCTGAGATTACACCACTGCACTCCAGCCTGGGCAACAGAACAAGACTCTATCTCAAAAAAAAATAAAGGGGGGTACAGGTGTGGTGGCTCATGCCTGTAATCTCAGCACTCTGGGAAGCCAAGGCAGGCGGATCACCTGAGGTCAGGAGTTCAAGACCAGCCTGACCAACATGGTGAAACCCCATCTCTACTAAAAATACAAAAATTAGCCATGTGTGGTGGTGTGTGCCTATAATCCCAGGTGCTTGGGAGGTTGAGGCACGAGAATTGTTTGAACCTGGGAGGTGGAGGTTGCGGTGAGCCAAGACTGCGCCATCACACTCCAGCCTGGGAGACAGAGCAGAACTCTGTCAACAACAACAACAACAACAACAACAACAACAACAACAACAACAACAAAAAAAAAAAAAAAAAAAAAAAAAAAAAAAAAAAAAAAAAAAAAAAAAAAAAAAAAAAACAAAGAAAAGAAAAGAGGGCTGAATAATTATTTTAAGTTAGATAGAATAAAGCTAAAAATTTGACCAAATGGTGGAAGGTTTGCAAAAAATTAATCTTGTAAAAGAAATTCTGTGTGTGAACAAAGTGACTAAAATTAAAAGGATATTGTTTAGTTTTTCCATAAATTGAATATTGGAAAAACGCACAACAGGGTTTGCTTAGAGTACTGACCTACTCTTCAGCAAAAAATTGTTTAAGTTTTAAAACTTTTATAAGTTTAATATTGGCACTGTATGTTTACCTATTCGTTGGTACAATTTACATGAAGTTTTACATTTACCCATTTTTGCGAAGATATTATGTACACAAAGATACATATTCAATAGCTGAGAAACAAGTGAAACTTCTGATCTATACTTTCAGGTTTGTTTGATCATAATACTTTGATAAGGATCATCATCATACCGGTTTTTCGTCTCTTCCAGAAAGAAGTCATCATTTTATCTAAGAGTTTACTCTGGGTTTTACTGTAGAATACAGATTCCCTCAATCGCTTTTTTTCTCGCAAGTGTTTTTTTCCATAATTTTTTCTTATAACCAGCCTTTGTCTTCAACCAAAGGCCAGAATGAAGTCGAAGAAACCTATAGATGACAGCTTTCACAGTCTTTCTCTTGCCTTTTTGTGTACAGATGAATGTTAGAGATCTGACTGGCAGCTTCAGGACACTTGGAAGCAAAGGGGCCACTCTATTAAAGATCACTGCAGGATGCCCACAAGTCAGGTTTCTGACAGATGTGGTAAGTCTGGGAGCGGAGGAAACAACTGGTGTCTGAATATGACTAAAACGTCCAGTAGACAATGCAGAAATAAGAGAGGCATTCTTGACACAATTTTGGTAGGCTGAAGATGCCAAAACATTCAGGGGCTATAAGGTTCCTGAAGCTGCTCTCACTACACTGGCAAAGACAAAGGCAGCCATCTTGCCATCAACAAAAAATTTAAAGGATTATAAAAGGTTTATGAGAATCTTACTTTATGGTCAAACTGATTCGGAGTGAGTAGATTTGGTCCATATGATTTTATTAAAAATTGGATTTGACATTAATAGTATATTAACACAAAAGCGAAATTTGGCTTTCTCTTTTGAACAAGATTTTCATGTAATATTAAAATATAAAATATTTTTGTTTGCCTTTTGAATAAAGAAAAAAAGAAAGGAAAGAAAAGAGACATTATTTGGAAAGCTAACTCTTCCCTCTATCAATGGGTAAAAGTTTTGCCTTTTTTAAGTCTTTAAGTTATCATTTTGGCTAAAGAAATCGGTGACCTGAGATTCTATTTTATAACATAACGTGTTTTACACCTTTGCTATTTAACAAACTTTCCAAAATCAAATTATAAATTAAGTCTTTCCTGACTTGATAATCCTTTTAGATACGAGGTCCCCTGAAGTTAAATAATGGCATATTTGACTTATTTGACATACTAAAATCACATAGGAAGTATTGTCAAATACAAAATGGCATCGGACGTTCTTTGGGTTATTTATATGTGTCATTGGTATGTGTTCCAAAATTATGCAAAACTACAATAATTCTTGCATAACTTAGTATATGTTATCATTAATAGTTATAATTGTTATCTTAAATTATTGTGTGTCACAAGAGTAGCCAAATTTCCTTGTCAACTGTGTCTCTGACTACAGCTGCCCTAAGACTTTTTGTCATCCACAAGCAATTGTCTTGTTTTGATTCTCTTCAAAAGGCAGTTTATAATCAGCTATAGGACTCTGACAAGTACTCTTATAAAGCAGGATTTTGACAGCTTTGAAATGTATGCCATTAAAATAGAAGAAAACTTCCAAGACTCTTGGAAAACTAATGTATTCATAAATATTGAGAAAAACAGGAATTGCATAGACAACTAATAAAAGACCAAAATAATCTATTTATGACTTTTTGCCTTTCTGTTTTGTTTTTAAGAGTCAAGAAAACTTTTATTTTGAGCTATTTACAGCTTTTAACAATTGAGTATAGTATACTACTGTAAACAAAATTTACAGCACGTTTCGTTCTCTCTACCTGATTTCTCCCAAATTTGGAAACTATTTGTGAGTATTTTTAACTTACAGTGATATAGCTATTTACATAAGTCCAGTAAGACTTTTTCCTTTGTGTCAAGACACAATTGGAGACACTAGTTATTTTACCAAGGCTTTGACTGGAATAACTGACATGCTTTCAAATGTAAACAGACTGCTTTAAGGAATCAAAATTCATTTATAGAGCCAATTAAAGCCCCTAAGAAAACTGACCTCATATCTTGAGCCTTGTACAGGACTCTTGAGCCTTGTACAGAGCTCCTGACCTGTGGTAAGTAAAGAATGTCACTTTCTGACAGGCCCTGGAGCCCCAAATATCTTGGGACCTCCAGAGGAGAGAAACTTACCCAACTCGTATTTGCAGGCACATATAAATCCATGACTGGTCTCAAGGCTTCAAAAAGTCTAATCTAAGATTACATTATAGAACACAGTTCCATCAAAGTCAAAAGACACTATATGGCAAATTATTATTCTTGCTTCACTTTATACAAACAACCAGGCCACATACAATAAGACTAAAATTTATTTTGCAAACCAATCAGTCCTACCATGGTTTGCTTTAATAAAAACAGGGACTGGAGATAGAAAAATTACGTTTCACAAACTATGGTACACCTGTTATTAGACTCTGGTCTCGTCCATTGACTTTGAGTTTTTTCTGCAATTTAGACTGACCCTGCTTATTCCTGTGAACCAACCAGTGATCTCTGGTTGCTGCTCAAAAGAAACAAGCAGCATGAGTAACATAAAAATCTGAATTAATATTCTAATTCTGGACACATAATGAAATCAGCTAGCAACCCCATATCACCTTGGTTCCCACAATTCCCCAGTTCATAGAGAGCTGTCTTATTTCGTTTATTTGAGACAATTTTACTGATTTTGCTTTGCAGTTCTAGAATATATTGCTGTGGTACTCTTTGTCTATAATTTAGAAGAAGCTTACTCAATGTTTTCTTAAATACTTATTAATCTTCCAGGTATCATCTTTCATCAGGACTCAGAGTTTTGAATGACCTTCACCATACTAACACTTTCTGACTAAACTCCTCCCAACTCTAAATACAAGAGACCCTAAATATTGTTAGGCAGGAACATCATAGCCCCTGTTCAGCCTGAAGACGCTACAGAAGATAAATTTCTATCCCTCTGCAACCTTTAGGATTAAGGCTCCCCTTATAAATGGGAGGCGGGAAATGTGCCAGAGGCATTCAAACCAGAGTGACTCCATCTTGAATTAGGGCTGGGTAAAATGAGGCTGAGACCTATTGTGCTGCATTCCCAGGAGGCTAGACTTTTTAGTTATAGGATATTTACAGTTAAGGGAAGAAGTTAGTAATGTTTACTGAATAGACCCAGGACTTAACAAACCCAGGAAATAATAGACCCAGGAAATGTCCTGATGCCCCAATATCTTATGAACAAAAGCATTCTTAGTTTAAGAATAAGTTTTGCAGTCAGGCACGGTGGCTCATGCCTGTAATCCTAACACTTTGGGAGATCAAGGCGGGTGGATCACCTGAGGTCAGGAGTTTGAGACTAGCCTGGTCAACATGGTGAAACTCTGTTTCTACTAAAAATATAAAAATTAGCCAGGTGTAATAATGCACATGCCTGTAGTCCCAGCTGCTCAGGAGGCTGAGGCAGGAAAATTGCTTCAACCTAGGAGGCAGAGGTTGCAGTGAGCTGAGTTCATGCCATTGCACTCTAGCCTGGGCAACAGAGTGGGACTCCATCTCAAAAAAAAAAATAATAATAATAATAATAATAATAATAATATTTTGCTTTAAAGATAATATAGATTCTTTCCAAAGTAGTTACACAAAGATTAACAATACTTTGTCACAAACCCTTGTAGTAAAGTACATCTCCCCATGACTTTTTCCTTTGTTATACAGAAATAAGCACTGTACCTAAGGCAGACGTGTTTCTCCTCTTGCTTTTGAGAATGCCCTAGTCTCTCTATGGAATAGCCACCCTTTAATTCCTTTACGTTCTTAAAGTACTTGTTTTCACTTTATTCTGTGGACTCACCTCGAATTCGTTCTTGCACAAGATCCAAGAACCCTCTCTTGAGGTCTGGTTTGGGACCCCTTTCTGGTAACAGATCCACTGGTGTAATCAGAATGAATGGGATGCCAAAAAGGCAGAGGAAAACTGTCAGGATGAAATTAAGCCACTGCAGTAATGGACTATAACAAGGGAATAAACATTTTACCGTTTAACACTAAAAACAGCATAAACTAATAGGTATTAACATAAGTAAGGGAAAAGATCTATGTCAATCTTTGAAATTGTTAAAACATTGTAGTGACAAAAAATTTTTAAGGTTCATTTGTTTATCCACGTTCGTTGTTTTGTTGTTGTTGTCATGTTGCTGTTACTATATTTTTGCCTGACCTATAGCGTCACGCTAAACACTTTAGACAGAAGTGTTTAAAACAGAAAGCTCTGCAAAATCACCTGATTGGGCTCTGAGGGGCACTGCTGAGGTACCATCATCTCCCCATAAGGGCAATTCCAACGTTTAAGGTTATTTGCTAAAGGAATGCACTGGCAACGAAGTGGCAGTTTCACATTTGATACATACATTTTGTGATGACAACATCTGAGGGTAACTCCCCAAAGTGGGCCACAATAATTTTTGGCTAAATCAAGCCCAGCTCTCTCTAATGCATAGACTGAGATCTTGAGTAAATCACTTGGGTAAATCACTTAAACTTTCTGGGTCATGGCTTTTTTATCTGAGAAATTAAGATTCTGGGCTTGATGGCCAAAGACCTTCCAGCTTCAACATTATAGGTTGATCATTATATATATCATATATAATTAAGAGCAACCTTTCCACATGTATTGGGGTGTTAGCAGGAATTCAAGTGACAACGGAGGGCATTTCCACCCTAAGAAAGCAAAGCTCTAGTAACACTCTTATGTTCTCACTCCTCAATGTTTATTAAGCCCGGCTAAGTGTTCTTCTTAGGATCAGCCACTTAGTAAGCAGCTTAGCAATCTTACTTAGTAATTCACAGGGGGGGACAGGCATGTATGCAAAATATAGGAGTTCCAAGGCAGTAAGATAAGTACCAATGATACAGAGTCCTACTAGCACCTCAGTATTCACTTACCCAGTAGCATACATGACTTACTGCTAAAAAAAAAAAAAAAAAAGTCCTATTTTTATAGCTCCATCAAAAAAACATAGACTTCAGCCAGGCACAGTGGCTCAGGCCTCTAATCCTATCACTTTGGAAGGCTGAGGCAAGAGGATCACTTGAGCCCAGCAGTTCAAGAACAACTTGGACAACATGGTGAGACCCTATTTCTACAAAAAGAAAAAAAAAACAAGCAGGAACCACCTCTATGCACATGGTAATAACACCTTACATTGTATAGCATTTTAGCATTTTATTTTTACCAAGGGTTTAGATATATATGTTATTAAATATAATTTTTTATTTGGATGAGTAAAAGTATATATTAATAGTACTTTATAATTTAGAAACTACTTTCATCATTTAGATAAGGTAGCCATTAGTATTCCCTGAATGTAATTAAATAATTATAGCTCTATCAGGGCTGTTTGTATCTACTAATCTACCAAATAAGAATTTCAGAAAAGACAAAGAATAAGGTAAGATTTTCTTTCTCTGGTTGCAGAACTCTGTGAATTTAACTAACATCATTGAATGCTACACCTACAATGGCTGCATTTTATGGTGTATAAGTTATACTTCCATAAAGCCCTAACAAAATAAAATAAAAAGAACAGAACAGAAGATGAGAACATTAGTGAATTGAAACATATGTCATTAGAAAATTTCCAAACTAAAGAGGAAAAAATACAATGGAAAATAGGAAAAAGAGTTTAGGAGTCAAATAGAACAGGGTGAAAGATCTAAAGGATATAAAATTGTACTTCTAGGAGGGGAGGAAAGTGATCAGACCAGAAGAAATACTATTTGATGAGAAAGCTGCTAAGAATATTCTAAAACTGGCCAGGGGTGGTGGCTCACACCTGTAATCCCAGCACTCTGGTAGGCTGAGGCAGGTGGATTGGTTGAGGTCAGGAGTTTGAGATCAGCCTGGCCAAAATGGTAAAATCTTATCTCTACTGAAAATAAAAAAAATCAGCCAGGTGTGGTGGCACGTGTAGTCAGTCCCAGCTACTCAGAAGGCTGAGGCAGGAGGATCACCTGAGCCCAGGAGGCAGAGGTTGCAGTGAGCTGAGATCACACCACTTCACTCCAGCCTGGGCCACAGAGCAAGATTTTGTCTCAAAAAAAAAAATTTTGTAATTAAAGAATATTCTAAAACTGATTCAAGAACCTCTATGATCCTCAAGCAAGATAAATAGTAAAGAAAAAGTGCCTCAGCACATCATAATAGAACTCCTCAATACCAAAGACAAAGAAAAAAATTTTAACACACAGAGGAAAAAGGCACGTCACCTCTAAAGGACCAAAGTGAGACTGACAGCCGATTTCTCAACAAAAATAATGGAAAACAGAGGACAATGAAATTACATCTTTAAAGTGCTGAAAGAAACTGTCAATCTAGAATTCCACATGCAGCAAAATATGCTTCAAAATTAAGACAAAATACTTTCAAACAGGTAAAAATAGAAATACTAAAGGGAGTTCTTCCAGCAAAAAGAAAATAATCCCAAAGGGAAACACAGACTTACATGAAGGAATGAAAATAAATGATACATATAGATAAATACTGTATAAAACAGCAATAATAATGTATCAGGTTATTTTATTCATGTGTGGAATTAAAACGATACAACCATTCCAAAAAGAGCAAGGGGTTTATAGAGTCAAAGTATTCTAATAACACCACATCATCACGGAAGGATTAAAATACTAATTTAAAGTATATTCATAAGTGAAAATAGATGCTATAATCTCTAGGATAACAGCCAAAAGAGTAAAACACAATGTATAACTATCAAGAAAAGAGAGAAGAAAACTGAATTAAAATTGCTTTATTAATTTTTTTAAAAGCAAGAAAGAAGAAAAGAAGAACAAAGAACAGATAGGACAGTTAGAAAACAACTAGCACAACGGGAAGTTTAAACCCAATTATATTATCAAGTACTTTACATGTAAATGAACTATTAGCTGCTCCAAAGATTGTCAGGTGAGATAAGTAAACAAAAGCCAGCTATATGTGGCTTATAAAACAAACAACTAAAAATAGAGTAAGGAAATTTAAAGTATATAAAAAGATATACCATGGAAACACTAACCAACTAACAAAGGAGAGTTGGTATATACTACTATAAGACCTGTAAACAGTAAGTCAAGAACCATTATGAGAGGTACAGAGAGGAAAGGGGTACAATACACCAAGGAATTAAAACAATTATAGGTTTGTATGTATTTAATAACATATCCTCAAAATATATATTTAATAACTGACAGAATGAAAAGTAGGAAAATTCATCATCACAGTAAGAGATTTTGCTTATCCATTCCAATAACTGACAGAATAAGCAGACTGAAAAACTGTAGATAGAAACTTTGATCAACACAATTAATGAATTTGACCCAATCTATGTGCACCAAATTCTGCAACTACAACTACAAAATATATTGTGTAGTCTATTCAAGTGCATGTCTATCACTCAGCAAAAATGATCATATCCAGGCCATAAGAATAGTCTCAAAAATATCAAAAGACTAAAATGTTAATAGCATATTCTTTGACAATAGCTGGATTAAGCTAGAAATCAACAAGATTTTTAGAATATCCTAAACCATTGGAAATTAAGCAATAACTGTCTAATAACTTGTGGTCAAAGAAAAAAACACATGGCTATTTTTAAATATTTTGAGCAGAAAAAATGTGACAGAATTTAAGAGGATACTATTAAAGCTATGCTTAAGGAAAATGCAGAGCTTTGAATGCATATGTTAGAAAAGTTGAAAATCAATAATCTAAGTATCATTTTCACAAAGTTAGAAAAAACAGAAAACCCAAAGCCAAAAATATTAGGAAAGTACTAATTATGAACAGAAATTAATAAATTAGAAAATAAGCATACAATAGCAAAAAAAAAAGTCAAAATAAGTTCACTTATAAAATAATAAATTTGATAAACCCCAGGCAAGGGGGGAAGAAAGGCACAGATTGTAAATATCAAGAATGCAAAGGGAGGCACTATTCAGATACTTACACCAATGTCTCTCCTAAACAGACAAATTCTTAACAAAATATCACCAAACTGAGTCCAACAAAACACTAAAATAATAGCACATCAGTTGGATTTTTGATAGAAACGCAAAACTGTTCTAACATTTTTTAAAATGTGATTACCATATTGACAAAATAAAGGAGAAAAAAATCATATGATCATCTCAATAAATGCAGAAAATAATTTGCTAAAACTCAACACATGTTCATGATTAAAATAACCATTAATTAGAAATGAGAATTTTCTTAATCGATAAAAAGGTTTCAACACTTCTAAGCAAGAGCCATATTTTAAATATTGAATGCTTTCCCCCTGAAGTTGGGAATAAGACAAAGTACACGCTATCACCATTTCTATTCAGAATTATAATTGAGGTCCTAGATAGAGCAATGAGGCAATAAAAAAAGTGAAAGAGATAAGAATCAGACAAGAAAGAAACAAAGCTCTTTATCCATCACATACAGTGATTACGCACATAGAAAATCCAAATCATTCTACAAATAAGTTATTAAGATTAAGAAGTGAATACAGCAAAATCCCTGGAATCAAGGTCAAGATACAAAAATGTATTTATATACACAAAAAACAAAAAATTACAAGGTGAAATTTTAAAAGATGGCATTTGCAATAACAATAAAAAGAACAAATCTAATGAAAGAAGTACAAGAATACTACAGAGAGAACTTCCAAACATTACTTAGAGAAATTAAAGACAACAAATGGAGAGCTATATTGTGTTCATTGATTAGAAGACTCAATATTATAAAAATGTCAACTCTCCCAAATTGATCTACAGAGTCAATGCAATTCTGATAAAAATCTATCAGGTTGTTTGTGGAAACTGACAGGATGATCCTAAAATCGTATGTAAATGCCAAACACTAAAAATGGGCTAAAAGAAAATCAAGACAAAAAAACAAAACTGAAGAACTTATACTACCTGGTATCAGGATTACATCAATGTAAGACCCTTTTTTGTTTTTGTTTTTGTTTTTTTGAGATGGAGTCTCGCTCTTGTCGCCCAGGCTGGAGTGCAGTGATGCAATCTTGGCTCACTATAACCTCTGCCTTCTGGGTTCAAGCAATTCACATGCCTCAGCCACCCAAGTAGCTGGGATTACAGGTGTGAACCACCACGCCTGGCTAATTTTTGTATTTTTAGTAGAGATGGGGTTTTGCCATGTTGGCCAGGCTGGTCTCAAACTCCTGACCTCAAGTGATCCACCCACCTTGGCCTCCCAAAGTGCTGGGATTATGTAAGACACTTTATTAGACAAATATATCATAAGGACAAAATACAGAATCCAGACAGAGATTCATAAGCATATGATTACCTATTTTTATGAAAAGGATGCCACTGCAATTTAATGGAGGAGGGATAATCTTTTCAATAAATAATGCTGGGTCAACAAGATATTTACATAGATAAAAATCATTTTGATCCTTACCTCACACCATACACAAAAATCAATTCAAAGGAGTTATAAATCTAAATGTGAAAAGTAAAACAATAAAACTTCTTGGTAGCATAGGAGAATATCTTCATGATCTTGGAGCAGGCAAAAAATTCTTAAAGAAGACACAAAAAGCACTAACACTAAAAGAAGATATATAAATGAGTTCATTAAAATTAAACACTTCTGATTGAAAAATTGTAAGAGTTAAAAGCAAGCTATAGTGTGGAAGAATTCCACAACAAATATATCGCACAAAGGACTTCTATCTAGAAAATATAAAGAACTCCATAAAATCAGTAAGAAAAGATAATCTTTTTTAATGGACAAAAATATTTGAACTGGCATTTCATCGAAGAGGCTATCCAAATGGCTAACAAAACATGAAAAAATGCTCAACATCACTTATTAGGAAAGTACAAATAAAAACTACAATGAGATATCATTTTTCATCTGCCACTATGACTGGCAATACAACTATGAGCAAGAATGAGAAACAACTAGAACTTTCATACACTGATGTTGAGAATGTCACTGATATAACCACCTGGAGAACTGTGTGGCAAATGCTTGACAGCAATATCACAGCTAAATCATACATATAACCCATGACCTTTCTACTTCTACAGAGATGCACAACAGAAATGCTCACATACACATGTATAAGAATGTTTATAGCAGCACTATTTGTAATAGCTGAAAACAGGAACATCCCAAATGTCTATGAACAGTACAATTTTAAAAAGTGTGCTACAGGCAACAATGAAATACTACACCAAAATGAGAGACAAAAAACAAACTATTACTACATCCAGCAGCAAGGATGAATATCCCAAATAGTTGGTGAAAGCTATCAAACACACACACATAAAGTACACACTGCCTGATTCCATTTGTATAAAGTTCTAAAATGGGCAAAAATAATCAACAGTGTTAGAATTCAGACTATGGGTCGCCTTTGGGGGCAGGTAATAACTGAAAAAAAGGCAAAGGAAGGATTTGGGGGTAATAGTAATCTTCTACTTTTTGATGTGAGTAGTAGTTACACAGGGGACTCACTTGAAAATGCATGAAAGCTGTATATCCTTATGATTCGTGCACTTTCCTATATGTATGTTAACCTTCAATAACAAGTGTATCTAAAAATAAAAGTAATGCTTCCTGTGTCTATACAGGATACATACAACACAAAACAGGTAATGTGATTGTGAAAAGTCTACATGTAACACCACGAGAAATTTTCTAAAACTCAAATCTGATCATTTACTCCCCTGCTTAAAATATTTTACCATCTACCTTATCTGGCCTCTGTCTACCTCACCAGCCACATCTCTTACTCCTTTCTCCTCCTCGACCTCACTCCATCCCCGCCCCGCCATTCTTTTACTCTCCAAAAGAAGCCACATTATCTCAAATGGACTCTAAGCTTTTACGATGCCCAGTTCCCTCTTTTTTTTTTTTTTTGAGGCGGAGTCTTGCTCCGTCGCCCAGGCTGGAGTGCAGTGGCCGGATCTCAGCTCACTGCAAGCTCCGCCTCCCGGGTTCCCGCCATTCTCCTGCCTCAGCCTCCCAAGTAGCTGGGACTACAGGCGCCCGCCACCTCACCCGGCTAGTTTTTTGTATTTTTAGACGAGATCGGGCGCGTTCAGGGTGGTATGGCCGTAGACGTTTTTTGTATTTTTAGTAGAGACGGGGTTTCACTGTGTTCGCCAGGATGGTCTCGATCTCCTGACCTTGTGATCCGCCGGTCTCGGCCTCCCAAAGTGCTGGGATTACAGGCTTGAGCCACCGCACCCGGCCCCAGTTCCTTCTTTATAGCTCTTTTACCCACTCTCACCACCCCAAACTTTCCCATATTTGCCTGCTTTCCTGGGTCATCCTTCATCCAGTATAGATATCAATTATTCCCAAATCCCAAATCTTGCTTGGATGCCTCTCCTACAGATCCCACAGGCATCATATATATGCCCTATCATGATACACACTTGTGTAACGACCAGACACTTACCTGTAATTTCTTCTGTTCGCATCAGCAGGGTAGGGCTATACTTGATTTGTTCGTCTTTGAGTCATTAGTGCCTAGCACAGTGTTACTTAAGAAATTTCCTACTCTACAATGTGAGATTTTTAAAGAGCTGTCTAAATTTTCCCCTTTTAAAACTGTCTGTGAAAGAAAATTTATATTTATAGACCAACCATGACCATTTAAATTTACTGCAGATCAAAGAATAACTGAATCTCAATAGAGATATTATCCTGAGTTCTAAAATGCTTTAAACTTCTCCTAATTATGTGTCCAGTTGTTTACATAAAGCTGTTTAAGGATTTCTAACTCTTCCATCATTGTCTATAAAGACAGGGAAAAGGAAAACATTAAATTTTTCATTATGCTAGTTCCTTACTGATATGGTTTGGCTCTGTGTCCCCACCCAAATCTCATGTTGAATTTTAATTCCCAAAGTTGCAGGTGGGGCCTGGTGGTAGGTGATTAGATAAAGGGGCGGTTTCTAATGGTTTAGCACCATACCCATAGTGCTGTCTCGTGACAGAGTTCTCAGGAGATCTGGTTCTTTGAAAGTGTGTGGCACCTCTCCCATCTCTCTTCCTCCTTCCTGCTCTGGCCATGTAAAATGTGCCTCCTTTCCCTTCGCCTTGTGCCATGATTGTTAAGTTTCCTGAGGCTTCCCCAGCCGTGCTTCCTGCACAACCTGCAGAACTGTGAGTCAATTAAATCTCTTTTCTTCATAAATTACCCACTCGCAAGTAGTTCCTTATAACAATGTGAGAATGAACTAATACACTCACCCACCAAAACTGTATCAACAGCATAGGGCATTTCTAGTACCCCAGTATGATAAGTGATGTCTATCTCAAGTGAATCATAGCAAGATGTCTTATTTTTAAACATCTTTTGTATATATTCAATGTAAGATACATTGCTGAGTAAATTTTCTATCCATACATTATCATGATTAAGAGATCATAACAATTTCAACAGTTTCAGTGACATCATATGGTTATAACTAATGTGCTATCTTTTTGGATCATCAAATGTTCTGATTTCCTGTGAAAATATCTTCTACTTGTTAATATGTGGTTTGTAAGACATTTCACTGTCCGAATCAGAGTGAAAGACTTCCAACTCTAATCTGAATATCTGAATAAAGGCCTTGATATTCTGACTTTAGGAATACTTTCCTGCTAGCTACAGTAATTTATTTGGTCATGATACATAGACATATCTTCTATGTGTGAAATATGGAAAATGCTGAATTGACAGTTAAGTCAACATACAGGGACTACATCTGGGAATACTACACTGGGATTACAACTTTAGGCAAAAAAAAAAAAAAAAAGACATTGTTTCTGCCCTGTTGGAGCTTACAGTCTACTGAGGATGGTATCAATCTATCACATAAATAAATGTAAAATTAAAATTGTGGTAAATACACCATCTCTCACCTGGACTATTGAAACTGGCTCCTAACAAGTCTCCCTGGTACCAATCTTGCCCCCTTACATCTTCCATGTAGATTTGTTCTCTACATGGAATAATATTTCTAAAATGTTAACCAAATTACTCCCATCTTTACCAGACCACCTCTACAAAAAGTCCTCCAATGGCTTCCTATTCCACATAGAATAAAACTCAAGTCCTTACCACGAATAACAAAGCTGGAGCAATCTGGCCACCCCTTTTCTTTCTAACCTCATTTCATATGACTCTCCTGCCTTCTCTCTCTGCCTCAGGGCCTTTGCATTGATTCTGTCTGAAATGCTGTGCTCTTGAGCAAATCTTCTCTTGTCACTCAAATCCCTATTTAAATGTTACCTTACCGTTTAATCTAAGGTACTCATCCACTCATTTGCATTATTTTAATTATCTCAATTTTATTTATCTCTGCTAGTATTCTTGTTTATTTGGATTTTGTTTGTCCAAGATAGAAGAATAACAAACAGACTAGAAAAAAGGAGTGGAGGCCAGGCGCGGTGGCTCAAGCCTGTAATCCCAGCACTTTGGGAGGCCGAGACGGGCGGATCACGAGGTCAGGAGATGGAGACCATCCTGGCTAACACGGTGAAACCTCATCTCTACTAAAAATACAAAACCTAGACGGGCGAGGTGGCAGGCGCCTGTAGTCCCAGCTACTCAGGAGGCTGAGGCAGGAGAATGGCGTAAATCCGGGAGGCAGAGCTTGCAGTGAGCTGAGATCCGGCCACTGCACTCCAGCCCGGGCGACAGAGCGAGACTCCGCCTCAAAAAAAGGAAAAAGAAAAAAGAAAAAAGGAGTGGGGCTGCCAGCCAGCATTGAGAGCTCATGCTTGGATCACAGTTCAGTCTTCATAATCCTATCTAAATGGCAAACTACCTATGACGAAACAGAGATGGCATAAGCCTACCCCACTGCACCACCTTTGGAAGTACAACTGTTGTAAACAAATCAAAAAAACATTGTTGGAGAAGTCACTCAGAAAAACAGGCAAAAGTGTAGAATATTTGGATCTAATGAAATCACATTAAAATGCCTTTCAAACCAAGAGATGTCATTAAAACGACTGACATAACTGTGAGCAAGGGAAATGAAGAATCCAACAGAATGAAAGAAGATATCTCAAACGGTGGTGGGCAAAGCGTAAAGCTGATACAGACAGGCTTGGCCCTCCTGTATAGTCATCATAACAACAAGGGACTCCATAACAATAAGAGACAGGGTGAGGAGTGACTCTGAATCAAGTCTAGGACTACACTATTCAACATGGCAGCCACTCGTCACGTTTGGCTATTGAGCACTTGAAATGTGGCTGGTGCAACTAAGAAGCTGAAATCTACATCGTATTTAATTTCAATTAATTTAAATTTAGAAACTGAACCAATGAAAAATATTTTTCCTGCAAATACAACATTACTCTTTTGGTAAGACCACATTTCTTTTCTTTCTTTTTTTCTTTTTTTTCCTTTTTTTTGAGACGGAGTCTCCTCCTGTTGCCCAGGCTGGAGTGCAGTGGTGCAATCTTGGCTCACTGCAACCTCCGCCTCCCAGATTCAAGCGATTCTCCTGCCTCGGTTTCCTGAGTAGCTGGGACTACAGGCACGCACCACCAGGTCTAGCTAATTTTTGTATTTTTAGTGGAGACGGGGTTTCACCATGTTGGCCAGGCTGGTCTCAAACTCCCAACCTCAGGTGATCTGTCCACCTCAGCCTTCCGAAGTGCTAGGATTACAGGAGTGAGCCACCATGCCCGGCCTCACTTTAACTGCTGAAAATTTACCATCCAAATTGAGATGTTTTCTAAGTATAAAATGCACACCAGATTCCAAATAGTTTGTGCAAAATGAAAATGTTTAATATCTCATTAATAATTTTTTTATTGATTACATGTTGAAATTATGGCAATTTTTATATATTAGGTTAAATAAAATCTACTACTAAAATAATTACTTTTACTTTTCCTTTTCTTTTAAGGGGCAGAGTCTCGCTCCATACTGGAGTGCAGTGGAATAATCATGGCTCATGGAAACCTGAACTCCTGAGCTCAAGCAATCCTCCTGCCTCATCCTACCTCGGCCTTTGGAGCAGCTGGGACTACACATGCGTACCACCGTGCCCAGCTAATTTTAGCACTTTTTGTAGAGGTGGGATCTCACTATGTTGCCCAAGCTGGTCTTGAACTCCTGGCCTCAAGTGATCTTCCTGCTTCCTCCAGGTGTGAGTCACGCACCTGGCCAAATCTTACTGTTCAATATCACTACCCATAACTTAGAAGTACATATTGGACAGCACTGGTCTAAGGATTAAAAAACCAACACTATCTGAAAAGAAGGGTTTGGAGTCTCCTATTGTTATGATGACTACACAGGAGAGCCAAGCCTGTCCACCTATGTCATAGGAAGAATTCTCCAGAATGTGTGCCATCCAGTTGCAGCATTCAAGCCTTAAATGTGTGATCAATAAGCAACCATATTTTAATTAAAAAATGGTCAGACAGCAATTTCAAATCAATATGGGATGGTAAGATAACTAAAGTTCACCTAGAATGGCATCTTCAGTTTATCTGAGATTATAAACTTCCTTCTAGTGGGTAACTAACTCCCATCTAGAGAAGGTTTAGAATTAAATATAAAGATGAGGAAAATCACACTTGTATTACTTTTTAGAAAAGTTTAGAAATATGTCTTATATTAATTGGAACAGCCTGTGCACAATTTAAAAGAATCTGACATCAAACTGACAGATGAGCCTTGTGATTCTAGTTCAAAATGTGTAATAGATTTTAGACGATTTATTTTGATTGAAATGTTTAGGAGTATTTGACTATGTCTATACAATATTAATTTTGTAAGTGACAAAATATTCAAAGGAACTTCACCTAAGTATTTGGTAAGGTTTTACTTACTTGAGTCATAAATTTGCCCAATAAGCATATGATTTATCTAAACAGAACAATCAATAATTAAAGTAACATGTGCAATTTAAAATATTTAAGGTTTGAAATTTAACTAAGTTCATAAATGAGGCTGATAATTTAAGAAATCCAATCTATTCAATTTGAATTAAAGTTTAGTCAAAGAAAAAGTGACGATGATTGCTCATATTTACCAGATATATAAACAGAGTATTAAGATATGCAAGTTGAACTTAGAGGCCTAAAGAAAATTAGATTTTTGTTTCTACCTGAAATAAATTAAATATTAATTTTCCTTTCTCCACACAAAACTTACCTTTAATAACTAATACTTAAGTACATTAGAAATGTTAATTCATTTAATCCTCACAATCACCAAGCGAAGTAATATTATTGTCTCTGCTTTAAAGGTAATTGTCTTAGTCTGTTCAGATTGCTATCATAAAATACCATATGCTGAATGGCTTATAAACAACAGAAATTTCTTTATTACTGTTCTGGGAACTGGAAAGTCCAGGATTAAGGTGCTCGCAGATTAAGTATCTGATAAAAGACCACTTATTGGTTTACAGATGGTGCCTTCTCACTATGTTCTCACATGGCAGAAGGGGCCAATGACCTCTCTGGGGTCTCTTTTATAAGGGCACTAATACTATTTGTGAGGGCTCCACCCTCATGGCCTAATCACCTCCCAAAGGCCCTACCTCCTAATATGATCACCTTGTGGGTTAGAATTTCAACATACGAATTTGGAGGGGACATAAGAATGCTGTCCATTGCAGTAATGAAATGAAGGCACAGAGAGATTAAGCAGCTACCTCAAGATCATATTACTAAAAGGTGGCAGAGCCAGTATTCAAATCCAGGCTGTCTGGCTTCTCATATTGGCATTGAACATTTAAAAAAAAAAAAAGTCATAGTGATCTAAATAATTAGATGATCATAAAAGTGGTTTTATTCCATACTATTAAGATTCTAAATCTCTTACTCCTTTTTTCCCCCCAGGAGTTATCAAGAAAAGTATGCACCAGGAATTCCAGGAAAACCCCATGCCATGCAGGGGAATGACCCAAATGAAAACATCTTCCCAAACTTCTAACTTCATCCCTTATACCACACTCCAGACCTTCAGCATCCTAAAACAAGGAAATCTCCCACTGTAACAAAGAGCACGTTGCTCTGACCCTCAGAGAATTTAGCCTGCGGTGTATGACATTTATTGAGTTACTTTTCATTTCATTTCATCCTATACCACTCAGGTAGCACTTGTCCTTATTCATTTCCAATCCAGAACACAGTATAAAACAAAACACAAATTCAGGAGACAGAAAATAACTCCATTTAATTTTTTTGGGTTTTTTTTCCAAAATTAGGCTTGAGGATAGGGGCTCTCTCCCTCCTTCTACTCCAAAAGCCCATCTGAGGTCTGCAGCAATAATTGTAAACAACGATGTCTTTTTCTTGGCTACCTCCAGAGAACTACCTCCTCCTTCTCAGCCATCCATACCTGCCACTCTGAATTTGCTCTACCAGGCAGTCCTCAACTGCCACTCTTTCAAAGTAACATAATTCAAAAAGCATCTTCACTGCAGCAGGAAGGCATTCTTTGTCTGCTGGTAATTAACAAAGCAATCATAGTCAAATTCAGATTGTGGTTTATCCACACAAATCATGTTTTTAAATCTACCAACTCTGTACAATCTTGGATAAGCTATTTATTAGCCTTTTATAGATGAGGAAACAAGAATTATGGTGATGATCAAAAGAGACAGCTTATGTGGAATACTTAATAGCGTACCTGGCACCAAGTAAATGCTTAATAAATAGTAGTTATTATAATATTTACTATTAAATGAATCTACAGAACTATGTTTACTCACTTGCTTTTATGAACAGCTGTCTCTTATTTAGTACTACTTTTCACATAGCTTAAATAAGGCTCCTGAAATTAAAATGCTTACTCATTCTTCTATGGAGACAGTAAGAACATGTGTTATTTCAGAGGAGGGACATGCACAGAGTTCCACTGGGAAAGAGTGAGAAGGCAGTATCACTTAGTCCTTAGCACATGTAAGAGGTAGCCTAGGGAAGAGCAGGTGAGCCCAGATTGAGGATAACCCCGTGAGGCAATGCAAATGGATCAACATTTCCAAGATAGATTTACATGTAGATAGCACAGCCAATACCACAGAAAATATGTAGTCACCCCTCAATATCTGCAGGGGGGTGGGCTTCAGGACCCCCAAGGATACCAAAATCTGAGGATGCTCAAGTCCCTGGTATAACATGGCATAGTATTTGCATGTAACCTATGTACATCCTGCCATGTACTTTAAATCATCTGTAGATCACTTATAATACCTAATACAATGTAAATATCATGTAAATAGTTCCTAGACTGGGTTTCTTATTTGTATTATTTTTTATCATTGTATTGTTGTTTTTTTCCAAATATTTCCAATCCATAATTGATAGAATCTGCAGATATGCAAGGCTGACCATATTCTTTAAATATATGAATACAAATAATAAATTAAAGAACAACCACCTTTGGAAAACATCTTTTTCATAAATTATTCTAGTTTCTATGTACAGAAAAAAATACTGGTACATGTCACAAAGTGCTATGAAGAAATGCTTCTTGTTTTATGACTTTAGGTTTTGTTTATTTTAGCAAAAGAGAAAGTAAGATGGGGAGGAAAGCCCAAGCATAATAATTACTGTCATTATTTCTACACTTAGTAGATATCAGTAAATAGAAAATAAAGCTTGCTGCATTCCTTGACATAAAGCCAGGATTCTGGTATATTTTGTGTACCTTTGGGTTAACATAACAGAAAGAGATCATATCAGTTTCCTCATTCATAAAATAGGGATAATAGTACCTACTTCAAAGGGTTGTTGTGAGGATTAAAGAGTTGATATTTCTGAAGTACTTGGAAAAGTGGCCCATAGGGAAGAATTCATAAGGGTTTGATTGACAGAGAAGAGCTGGAAGTCAAAATTACTGCAATCAGACTAAACAAGGTCTCAGGAAACCAATATACAGGAAGAAAAAAAGGCCTGAGAAGACCACACAGAAACCTTTTATTGTAGATTTAAAATTCAAGAGTTTGAGTAAACAACAATTCTTCAGTATAACTATGCCTGACACATCACATGGTGATCAACTTATGTAAAACACCATGTCTGCCTTGAATGACCATAGCTATAGAAGAGGGAAGATGGTTCACAATAGACTGCTCGGAAACACAACTTCTCACTCAAATACATCAAATATGTTAGCCAAACACACAGTTTTATTTTATAGTTCCATTGCCATCTTCATTGTCTAAATCATGTACCTGACCAATTAGATAACATTATTCATGTGGAAACATTTTATTATTGGGCCTTAATTTGTGGTTTACAATATTTAAAGTGCACTTAAATCACAATTTGAGAGAGTCATGTTTTAGTTAATTGGGAGGAAAAACGGAGGCAAGTGACCAGGACCAGCACCAGCATCTCTTCTGTAGGACTGGCCAGCCTTTGGAAATGGTCACTAGGTAAAGACCTCAGGTAATTTGCTTTAGAGTCTGGACCATAAAGTGTTAAAGAGATTATTAGAGCCGTCACTGTCTCCCAGCTCCCAACCTCAGACTCCCTGACCCTGCCCTCCCAACCACCACCACTGCACCCCCACCCCTGCACCACTTTTGGCCACTATACCCGCAGACTCTCAGTATGTACTGATCTCTTTAACACCTTTTAACTCACTGCTGCCTCCACCTCCTAGTTATTTGGTTTTCACTTCAAATGACTATAAGATAAAGAAGCAAAGATCAAGTTCAAAATATGTATGGAAATAAGCAATCACCTAACAGGATCCCAAATTCCACTACCCAACATACAATGTCTATAAATACTCAAAACGCAAAATATAAAGATCATAATGTGTTTTTTTATGCACACTATTTTCTGATCAAATTACAAATTAACCAAATCATCATTAAAATAAGCTCTGGAAATATAAAACGTTTTTTAAAAACATTACAAAATTAACGACTTCTGAAAAAAGGAAGGCTGAAAACAAGACCAAAGGAGAATATTTGGGTATCATACATAAAGAATTACATATAAAATAAATAACCCTAATAGTTGAAAAACAAGTAAGTCCCCAAATATAAGAGGTCAGTTGACTTTCATCAAGCAACACAGAATATATAGAAGGAAACATTTGATAAACATTTGATGGCTGATGTCCAAAACCATACTATATAACTGCTACAAACAATTGGCACATAAGGAAAACAATCGTTTACCTTGAACTATGTTTATATCATTTAAATTATGTACAATACTGTACAAAAGGATATATTTTCCCCAAGCACTTGTGGCTTACCAAACAGCTTAAGACATCTTATCTCCATTTGAACTGAAAACATGAAAATTGAAACACATGCGCACAAAAGTTTTTCAGCTTCTATCAATCACTATTAATAATCCGTGTTACTAAACACCACATCCTATCACCATAACCATGTGTCTCCTGTGCCTTTTCTCAGTACAGTAGTTCTGATCAATAACCACTGTGCACAGCAGGTCAGTTAACAATATCTTATATTTATAGCATTTTGTCTTGAGGTCTCAGGGTCACATTATTCTCCCCAGCCACAAATCTAAACCTGTTTTGGTAATGAAGAAATCATTTAAAAACTACCATCCTTCACAAATGCGCTTTTATAAATGCTACGACACATTGCACTACATGCTAAATTACCAACCAGTAATCATGTTATCACAGTGCAACTAGAAATTGCAAGAGAATGTTGACCCAGAAACAGCTAATAAAGGCTTCAGTGGTTTTAGGCTGCCCATGCAGGCTTATGTGGTTACAAACAACTGACTTTCAATGGCACAAATATAATGTTAATCCTAACTTACACAGGAACATTTGTGGCTTATTTTTTTTTTCTTTGGATATGCTTCATAAACTAAATTACAGAATTCTTTCAGGTAGAATACAGCTATGGTGACGATTATCAAGCCATATTTTACAGCTTTTATCAAAACTCAGGGCCAGTTTTACTTCATAAAATTAAAACTCGGAAGCTAGAAATGCAGGAAAAGACTCCTAGTCCTGTGAATCAGCAAGAGTGATGACTAGTATTTTACACCTGGGGATATGCAGTGCTGTTGCCTGCTTCCACCAGGTGGCTAAACCATGGACAGAAAGTACACTTTCTGTTTGCATTTTCTAAGGACATATTGCAGATATCATAGTATTTTTTTGTTTCATTATCCAGTTATGCACATACCTCAGAACACTAGTAACACATATAATCATGCCAGATTATTGTTTTCCACTGCACTGACACAAGCTTGATTTCATGCTTCAGAGCTCTTATAACTACAACCAAGCAGCGCATGCAATACATGATTGTTGATTTCTGTATACTGACTTTATATTTTGGCAGAAAATGATGCAGCTTTGAAGAAGCCAAACTATATTGAATGTTGTGCTTGCGTGAGCTAGCAGGAAAGGCAAAGCACCAGTTCTTACTCTGCTAAATTCACCATGGATATTTCCATTCTTCGTCATTCAGATTAAGGGCCACAACATAAATGTTGAGGCTAGAACTCACAGTGTGGGTTTCATCTGGCTGAAAGCATGGACCAAGTCCTTTAACTTGAATGCTCATTTTGCTAACAAAGATCTGAATAAAGCTGTTCTCTTGGTCCCTTAGGAAAAACACACACACACAAATAATTTATTTTTAGTACAAAACACAAAGCTACATTCTCTGTCTATATAATGTGCCTAGGCTTCAATATCCTGTTTGTTGTTCACGCTTAAGTGAGAAAATACTTATTTTTCTCTTCTGTTTATCTTCTCAAAACAGATCTACTTCGTTTTAATCAATGTACCATTTCATTATCGTCATGAAAGAGTATTTAGCAGAGCATCTGTGAATCTTCCACAGGTAAAATTCAGTTTAAAAACAAGCCCAATTGTGAAATAACCTGCAAACTGTTATTGCAACTTCAATCCTTTAGTTTCCAATACAATCTTCTAATGAAGTGACATTACTTAAAGTTGCTGGCAAATATGAACAGACTGAGAAACCTATTAATCAGCAGGCTAACAGGTGTTGAAATCCCAAAAGAGGGAAGAGGAATATTAGATAGCTGTAATATCAAATAGCTGTAATACCCAGAATTCCAATCAACTTAACTGCAATTCAAAATGATCAGTGGTACTGTTTGTTTTAATTACTTTCTAGCAAAAATATAACTTCTTGCATTCCATATAGAGTTCTTTAACTGACCTATTCCAACTTATACATTATTTTACTAAGTTGGATATACAATTTTATGTATATGTTAATTAATTTTCCAGTTACCAATATGACATCTCATATTATTTAAATATGATTTAAAACAGATCTTATTAACATATATACAATTTCCTTCTGAATTGATCAACTGTATCTCTGAAAATGTGTTTTCTTTCATATTACTACATGTAAGATGATGTCTAAGTACCAAAAACGTAAGTCTTCACAGTCACAATTTAAATCTGTGCTTCGCATCTGCAACAAACTAATTATCACGAAATGACTGCAAGGCTTGGGGCCACTGAGAAAGGGCAGGGGTACCTTTAACATATGCAGTGCTCCAATGGCAACCGCATCATGGTCCTTATCATCACACTCATAAACACCGAGGCAAATACCGCCCAGCTACCTGCCTCCAGAGGTGTTTTGGATTGCCTCCCTACACACAAAAAAACACAAGCCACTTTCCAGTTCCTTACAGCATGAACACAATACCTTCCAGAAACAAAAGCAATGACCTCGGTGCCAAGTATCTCCTCGACAAAGTATCGGTACTGCTCTACACTCTGGTCTTGCCAGCCGGGGAAACCCGGGCTACCCTTACCATCTAGTTATAGGTGCAACTGCACCGTCCAAAGAAAAAGGTCTTTCGATTCAATATCCAAACGAACTTCAGAAGTCCCCTCAAAATGCTTCAGCCACAGACATAAAAATGGGCTCACTTTTCAGAGATTTGTAAAAATCTTTCGCTTGTCCCTCCATGCCCTCCTCAAAGAGAATACCATGAAACATGAAAATCCAAAGGTAAATATTTTCATACCTTTTTTTTCCCCTAAAAGCCTCGATGGCACGCCAAGAAGGAAAAAACAACAACAACAGAGGGGCAGCTCCCTGAGCAGGTGCAGCCCGCGCGGGCGCTCCAGGACCGCCCTCCGCCGCGCAGCCCCTCAAGTTGGTGCCAGGACGGCGGCCTCCGCGGTGCCCGGAGGGAGACACCGCGCACCGGCCCCCGGCGCCGCTCGGCCTGAAGTTTGCCGCCCCTCTCCTCGGCGAGCTCAGGCGGCCCGGCGCGGTCCAGGAGCTGCGGGGGCTGGCTGGCCCCGCGTCGGGAGCCGCGCCGGCGCGGGCGTCGGGGGGACGGGCCGCCGGGCCGTTTCCCGGTGGGAACGCGCCCCCCGGCTCGGGGGCCGCGCCGGATGCTTGGCCCCCACCCCTCCCTCCGCGCGCCGCGGCGTGGCCCACCCCACCCCGGCGTCCAGCCGACCCCTCCCCGGCCGCGGGCGCGCTCGCCTTACCTGGCCGGCGGCGGCCCAGGGCCCGGGAGTCGCTCCGGCTGCGGCGGCTCCTGGGAGGGGAGGGAGGTTCCCGCGGAGGAGGAGCTCGCGCGAGGCGCTAGCGGGCTGGCGGGCGGGCTGCTTTGTCTCCACTGCGCGAGCCGCCGACCCTGCGTCACCATGGCAACCGCCGGGGCCCCCCAGCCCTTCCCCTCAGCAGTCCGGGTATTCGGAGGGGACAAGGACCCCCGATGGGCCGCCACCAACACAAACACGCCCCTCTTTCAGTCTCCCTCACAAACCGCCTGTTTCTCCCCAGCGAGAGCGGAAGGCTAAAGCGGAGCGAGCCCAGGGCCAAGTGGTATTCGCATCCTAGTAGGCACTCCTTTGCTTTCCCACACTGGACATTCCAACTGCCGTCGCACCACCGTCCCCCCACACACACCCTCCACCACCACCACCACACCTTTCTCTTGTGGAGCTGTACCCTCAAAATGGAAATTTACTTAAGGAAGGAGAAAGAGCAATGCAAAGTGATAAAGTGTTGAGCAACTGTTACTCGGTGCTCCTGTTGCAACTGCCGCAGCATGCACGGAGCTGCCAAGGGACGCCGTGCCGCCTTCTCCCTCTCCCCCTCCTCCTCCTCCCTCTTTTACCAAGCTTTGCCTCTGCTGGATCTGGTCTCACTCCACGCAAACCGTGTATCTGTCTTGTTGAGGGCTCCCGCAGGAGAGAGGGAAAGGGGGCTTTATCTCTGATGTAAACACAGGATACACTTGTAACCTCACAAGCTGAAACACAACTTTCAGGCTGCAGTATGGATCTCAGCTGGTGCCACACTGCGCAGCTACTGGCCGTGACTGCCCTGCCTAAGCATCTACCATGAGCCCTGAGTGACTCTGTGCCAAGGACCGGTCACTTACTGCAGGCCATGGCACTCAGGAGCAGAGAAAAGAAAGCTAACTTTTTCCTCTCCTGAGGAAATTCTTAGGGAGAGAAAAGTACTAGCAGACCCTTGGTCATGCTTCCTCTAAAGGACGAGCTAGAGGACAGCCTCCATGGGGGGAGTGAGTCATCCCCTCCATACTGTTTTCTTGAAAGATCCGTTGCTGAATCCAAAAGCTACAGTGTCTTTCTTTAAACCCTGGGGAACATGACATTTATTTTTTGGCTTTCGTGAATCACCAAAAGAATGTCAATAACTTATAATACAATCCATGGTAGCTGATGTTTTCTGGGTTTACTACTTATCTGAGAAGTCACAAAGCAGAACAATGTGATTGCCATTTGAAAGTACACATATATTAACTAATGAAAAGATAAGATCTATTTCATGGTGGAAAAAGAAAACAGTTTGTTCCTCGGAGAGACTGGCCTCTTTCTTGTAATGGGAATATTCTGAATGAAGTCAAAAATACTCTAGATGAAGTCAGAAGACAAGTCTTTTTGGCAGGCCCTTAAGCATTTGGCAATACCTGCCGAAATTCAAAATGCACATACATTTCTCCCAGCTATCTCAACTCTAGAGATCTGTCATACAGAAACACACAGATGTGTAACGATAGATATAAAAGGATATGCATTGCAAAAGTTTTGTAATAGTAAACGTTTGAAACAACTGATATGCCTATCAATCGTGATATGGTTAAATATTGTGGCATATTCATACCATGTAATACTATGCATCCATTAATAGAAATAAAATACATAAAATTCATAGATACTGATCTCTTATTAAATGGAAAAGGGGGACTCAGAACAGTATGTGTGGGTGATCCCATTCTGTACAAAAGAAAAAAACTAGATAGATAGAAACGGAACAAAAACGTAGAGATAGAGGTTTATAAGAATGCCTACGTAATTGCTACTGGTGGTAACCTGTTAACTACAAAAAAAATTGAAGGGACAGTTACCTGTTACGATGCACAATTTGGTACACATATTTGGTTGGTTTGGCTTTTTTAAATGAGCATTTATTAGTAATTTATCAATGAAGAATCAAAAACAAAGAGCTTTAATAAATGTTTGTTGACCTACATGCACATTACTGCCTGATCAAACACTGAATAAGGAATAGGGAGGGACCATTAACTTGGCCATCCCTGCCCTCAGCTGAAGGCTTGGAAAAGTCCACATTGTGCCCCCACTTAGAGAATTGCTTAGTGACCTGGCCCTGCCTTATTCTGTGAGACATTCTTCCAGACATTCACTTTTCCAAAAGAGGTTTAGCTTTATCTTAAGGTCTGCTTCCATTCTTCCTCTTGGAGAAAATTAAAAGACTTGTCAAGAAACCGTCTTAAAATGTGCCACCTTACTTACCAGCGGATATAATTTGAATAGGTTAAGTGGCAGCTTTTAGTCTGTTTAGCCAAACTGAAAAATGAAGGTACTAAATCTTAAAATTAATGTGTGAATACATAACTAGTCTTTCTTATTCTCACCATTTTTGAAATGAGGTTAAAATAATGAATTTGCTTTCCTAAAAAGATCTAGAGCTGCACAGTCTAATTCAGTAACTGCTAGCAGCCACATATGAATTAGCTACTGAACTGACATGTTCAGTAAGTGCAAAATACACACCAGATTTCAAAGACTTGGAACAATAACTTTAAAAAAGTTATTAATAATATTTATATTGGTTACATGTTAAAATATATTTTTAATTTATTGAGTTAAATAAAATATGTTATTAAAATCACTAACATTTGTTCCTTTTCACTTTTTTAACATGATTATTAGAAATTTTTAAATTATATATGTTGACATTTTGGACAGCTCTGTTTTAGAATTAGTGTTTATAGCAAAATATCATTAAGAAATCTAAAGGTAGCTATTCTTCTTTTTTTTTTTTTTTTTTTTTTTTGAGACGGAGTCTCGCTCTGTCGCCCAGGCTGGAGTGCAGTGGCCCGATCTCAGCTCACTGCAAGCTCCGCCTCCCGGGTTTACGCCATTCTCCTGCCTCAGCCTCCCGAGTAGCTGGGACTACAGGCTCCCGCCACCTCGCCCGGCTAGTTTTTTGTATTTTTTTAGTAGAGAGGGGTTTCACCGTGTTAGCCAGGATGGTCTCGATCTCCTGACCTCGTGATCCGCCCGTCTCGGCCTCCCAAAGTGCTGGGATTACAGGCTTGAGCCACCGCGCCCGGCCGGTAGCTATTCTTCTTAACCTTCAGTGAAAATGTAATTACCTCATTAATGCTCCCCAACTTATAAATATGCCACAGTATGGCAATTTCTGTTAAATAATTTCAACTTATTAGAATACTATTATACGCAAGCATTAGCTTATGCGTTTATATTTTAGAAAGATTTTAGCACAGACACTAAAGTCAGATTACCTGGACCTGAATCCCAGCTCTGTTTATCAACTACATGACCTCAGCAAGCAATTTAATACATCTGTTCCTCAGTTTCCTTACCTATAAAATGGGGATTATAATAGTATAATAGTACTTACCTCCTTGAGTTGTAAAAAGTAGATACCTGATTGTGTACAATGCTGAATAAATTGAATAAATATTAACTATTATTACTTTTATTATTATACTTTGCTGGGTCTCTCACTTTTTTTTTTTTTTTTTTTTTTTTTTTTTTTTTGAGATGGAGTCACACTCTGTTGCCTAGGCTGGAGTGCAGTGGCATGATCTCAGCTCACTGCAACCTCCGCCTCCTGGTTCAAGCAATTCTCCTGTCTCAGCCTCCCGAGTAGCTGGGACTACAGGCGCGTGCCACCATGCCCAGCTAATTTTTTGTATTTTTAGTAGAAATGGGATTTCACTATGTTAGCCAGGATGGTCTCAATCTCCTGACCTCATGATCCACCCGCCTCGGCCTCCCAAAGTGCTGGAGTGAGCCACCGTGCCTGGCCAGCTCTCACTTATTCTATTAACCTTCAATTCAAGTTAGTCTATACACGTATATATAAATCTTTCATCTATATATATAGATAAATCTCTCATCTTCCTTTAAATGGTCTGATTGGAACTGTAATTGAGACATCAAAAGTTCATTCTCTTTACCCTTAAACTGACTGTAAAGTTATCAAAATTAAAGAGATATTGATTCAAGTTAGTAAAATAAACCAGAAATTTCAATAACCGGATCAGCATCTATAATAATTTCATTTTGATAAATATTAAATTTTTTAGGTTTAACAAAATGCAGCAAATGTTATCAAGTGGTTTAAAGTCAGTTCATTGTAGTCAAATTTCTAATATTTAAAGTAAATAATACATCCCTACTAAAGCATTTGTAAAAGAATTTTCCTATTCCCTAACTTGAAATTTGTCTATCCAAATCCTTATTTTTTCCTCAATTATACATCATAATCATAACTGGCATTTATTGCACACTGTGTCCAAGGTTGCACAGTTATTTAGTAGCAGAATTACCAGACTATTAACCACTACATCCTACAGCTTCAATAAAGGGGAAAAGAACATTTCTTAACCTTTACTTCTTGACACAATCAAACACTAAAAGAAAAGCAACTATCCTAAGAAATATCTTAAAATTATTTAAGAGCTTGAGCTCAATTATCTTATCCCAGTAAGTCATGCATTTTGGAATAAGCAGAAGGAAAATGCAAGCTTCGATGTTTGCTCATTACTATCTCATTAAGCAACAACTCCTTCAACCCCTGCCTTCTGGCCATGTTCTGACATTGTTTAATGAGGTGATACCAATGCATTCAAAACACATTTAAAAATACTTGTTTATGTCTTAGATTTTTTGTTAAAATACTTGTTTATGTCTTAAAATTAGTTTTCTTCATGGATAGCTTTTGAATTTGACTGGAAAAACCTAGCCCCAGCCATTTAGAAGGGTTGAAAAAGAAAAATACATCTCAGCTGAGTCTATAGAAGCCAGAAACTTAGAACTCACAATTTCCTATCTTCCTAATAGCCCCCCTTAGGGTACTGGGCAAATCTGCTCTAAAAGGCAAATATTGACTAAGATATACCTGTAAGTAGAGAAAAATGTACTTTTTAATACACTGCTCCTAAGTGGTTTGAACATCCTTGTTCCAAGGAGTTATGTCGGTCCCTCAAATTCAACAACCTGTGGCCATAGTGGGGAGTTTAAATCAAATTTGTTTCAAAGGCTCCAAGGGGTGCCTAATTAACCTTCTCAATTCCTTAATCATACGTGAATCTCTTCGAGAAATTAAAGATTCAGCCAAATGACAAGAATTCTACTCAACTTGAAATTAGTTCTGTGTATGATGCCTTGGTTTACAAAGACTATGGTCTACCCTACTGGCTTTAGCAATAAAGAAATTAAAGAACACCCAGCTTTCTTATCAGTGCCAAACAGTCCCATAATTGCTTATAGAAGCAAAGGAGACTATCTTCTCATTTCGGTCCATTCCACAAAGATAAGATAAATTTTGAAATACCCTTGCTACTAAACCATGTATTGTGAAAAATTTTGTCAATACTTGATAGTGGTGATACATTTAACCACCAAACTATCTGGCACATCAGTAGTTGCCACTGTTTGCAGAAGTGTATCCTCTGAGAATCTTGGAAAATACAGCCAAAAGTAAATGGGATTGAGAAGCACTGTCTTATTCATCATTTCTTATGCCCTTGTGTTTATTGTATAGGTCATTTAAAAATATATATGTTGTTAACAAAGGGGAAAATGGCATGGAAACAGAGAGTTAAAAAACTGCAGGTCATCGAATTTTAGCAAAAGAAAAGAAAAGAAAGCAACTAATACATTGCAGTTCTCTGCCAAGAGCTCTCTACAGAGAGATCCAACATAATATCTCAACTGAACGTATAATTTGATATTGATAAGATCAGAAGAAAGTAAACTTTTTATATACTTTACCCTGATTTTAAGTAAATTTTGTTTTAAATAAATTAACTTTTGGCTATCTTGAAAAATGTTGTATTTAGAGAGTTAGTGTAAAGATATCATTTCTTTTCTTGGGTCATTAAGTAGAGACATCTCTTTTCACGGCCCCTCCACATCCCACCTTCCCCACACTCACAGTTTATCTCATCTCAGTGGCAAAAATGTGTCAGAATATGACCTAGTTCCAATAGTATCTGTTTTAAATTTCATTATCTGTTTACTCACTTATTGATCTCTGACACAGCTGCAAATTAGCTCTTAGCAGAATGGAAATGATTTGTTTCTAGTTTCCTCATCTATAAAATGAGAGTGGTGAGGTCTGTTCTTATCTCCAGGAAAGAATTAGATCGTTCAGTAAAGCTCACTGATCAAAGGCTCTTTGAGACTAATGTTGCAATACTATTGGAGTGAGAGACTAGAAGGGTTATCAAAGGAAATTTGTATATGGTACACATCATTATAATAGTAAAACTATTTTAAAGACCCTCTTTGTGACTAGATCTTTTGAACATTATAAATGAAGAAGTCTACATCATCAAAGGCAAGCCAAGGGTGTTGTGACCAGACAGGCTCTTCATGGATGAGGTACTCAGTGTGTCAAGGGAAAGATGCAACACAGCATTTTCCACTGACACCTGGCCACCCAGTTGAGAGTGTACCTTGCTTTACTGGATAGCTACAGATCACAGGAAATACCCAGACACAGGCTTGTAAACTGCAGCCAGATGTGGCAGATTAGGCCAGAATGAAGATCTGGAACAAGCTCTGCTCACTGGGGTGGGGTGGATCTAGAAAGGGGGAGAGTAGAGTTGCCAGATGAAGTACAATTCACGCAATATTTGGAACATAAGGACACTAAACCATCTGAAATTCAAATCTAACTGGGCATCCTGTATTATTATTTGCTAAATCAACTAACCCTTGACAGGGAGCTCAGGGAAGATTTTAACATTTGTAGATGTGGCTCCTAGGAAGAACCTATTCTAGTGAGCAGAAACAGATCAACAAATATTAGTCAATGACCAAAAAGAAATAAGCAGTCAGCAAAGTAAGTAGGGAAGCTGAGGGAGAGGAAGAGCAAGTTATTAGAAATGGCACAAGATTAAGGTCACATAACCAAAGCAAACTGACAGTGAGGCCCAAAACAATAGGCTCAAGGGGTGGCCTCTGCCTCTGTACCATTCACAAAACCAAACCCTCCCATCAGAGACACCTCACTTCTGTTTCCCTGTAGATGTATCAGATTGCCCAACAAGGAGGTAGAGTCTAAGAAATTCACCCCAAATATGCACCACCACCATGAATGCGACCTTCCCCCTAATTAATGGTTTAAAGACCACTCTATTTTATGGAGAGTGGATTTGTGGGGAGCAAGATGAAGTCAAGAAGACCCATGAGCAGAATAGTTCAGGAGGTTAGGTAAAAGAAAATAGTGGATGGGACGGGGTCAAAGTGTGTAGCGGTGGAGATGGAGAGAGGTAAAAACTCTAAAGAAGCATTTTGGAGGAAGAACAGAGAGGACTCGGTAAGGGGCCTCCTCCAAGACATAAGGGATAGGAAAGCACCAAGAATCCCTCACAGGTTTCTGGCCTTCCATGAAGGATTCTGTGTTATGAGAGAAAGGCTGAGCCAATTTGATGATCTTTCCTGAAAGAAGAGACTGGGATCTGTTGGTAGAAGTGGATATAGCTGAGATGTCATGATACATGACTAAGACTAACCGCTGTACTGATCCCTGGGTAGGGGGAAGATAAGCAACTGCAAAGAGAGAAACAGAGAGGCTGAGGCAGGTGGATCTCCTGAGGTCAGGAGTTCGAGACCAGCCTGACTAACATCGTGAAACCCCATCTCTACTAAAAATACAAAAATTAGCTGAGCGTGGTGGCACATGCCTGTAATCCCAGCTACTCAGGAGACTGAGGCAGGAGAATCGCTTGAACCCGGGAGGCAGAGGTTGCAGTGTACCAAGATCATGCCATTGTACTCCAGCCTGGGCAACAAGAGTGAAACTCTGTCTCAAAAAAAAAGAGAGAAACAGAGACAAGAGCTTTGTGGCTCCTATGAGTCACAAAGGGTAGGCTTTCTTTCTTTCTGGTCTTGGAACTCATCAGATGCATTCCTTTCTGGGCCCTCTGCCCTTCTGTTTGTTCCCCAGCCTGGAATGCTTTTCCTCCCAGCTTCTCACAAGACTGTCTCACAAGACTTGTGCCTCTCAGCTCTCAGCTTTCCACTCAAATGTTACCTACTCAAAGAGAACTTTCCTGACAACCTAATCTGAAATAGCCCTTAGTTTCTCATTATCACATTGCCCTCTTTTATTGTCTTCAAAATATTTACCATTTTCTGACATTGTCATGATGCTTCCCATGTGTATTGCCCTCCTCTGCCACCACACCCTCTAGAATGTGAGTCCAAGGGGACTTGCCTGTTTTTTTCACACTGACAACTCAGCTTCTAGAACAGCACCAGGTACAATGATCACTCAGTAAACACCTGACGAAGGGCAAACAGACAGCTTCCCAGTGCCCAGTTCTAGTTCACAGGGAGCCAGCTTTCATTTCTTTCCTGCCCTCGGATGCTATAAAATAGCCATGTCCTTAAAATAACTTTTTAAAAAAATATCCTTTGAGTGACTTCTTTTTCATACCAACAAAAGGGCTGAACCAGAACACACATAGGAGTCTAAGTGAGCAGAAGGGCTGGATGAAGGCCAGGGAATGTATGAACTAGGTCAGCCTCTAATAAGAAGAGCTATAGGTTTGTAAATGTTAGAACAGGTATGTCAAGAGAAGGAAAATCCATCATGTGAGATGCTAACTTACTACCTGTTGATGAACATTGGCCAATTCAAAGATTTTATTTCTTCATGCAATATTATGTGCTGCCTTCCTTCTTCCTTCTCTGTACGATCTCTGGGCTGGGCCAGAGATCCAGAGATGAATAACGGGTGGCCCCAGCCCTGAGGAAAGGCTGTCTGCAGATAAGGAAAGGGTGACAGTAAATAACAGCCTAGGTGGTATGTGCTGCGTAACCGCTGAAGATCATGCTTGGGGCCCTGCAGGGTATTAAGAAGGTAATGTTGGCACTGTCCTCTGAGGCAACAGAAGAAGGGAGGTCATTCCATGTAGAGGAAGCAACAAATGCAAGGCGTGGAGACACTGAGCCAGCATATCAAGTTCTGAGCCTCAATTCCACAGGGACAGAATTCAGGGTGTTCATGGGCTGATGGCAGGAAATGACACCAAGCCAGTAGCAAGGCCCCAGATGGTATGGACCTGTGTGCAGAAAAGTCATTTTCTTTAGTAACATTAAAATCCAGAATAGTAAAATCTAACCCTGGAAAAATGGTTTCCTGGTTACCAAGACCTCACTGGTGACCAGAATATGGCACTGCTTCCTCCCAGATTTTACCTCCCCTTGGAACTCTCAATGCTTATGCTGTCATTCTTGTGCTGGCCTGAGGGTTCCCTCGTCCTGCGCACTGAGAAGCTGGGACTTTATCCGTTAGTGACCACACATATGCACACACCCTTTCTTGCAGGCTCTCTGGCATTATTTATGAAACTGCATTCAAATGAGTTTAGCAAATTTAAAAGCCCGTGTGATTAATAATGAAGTATATTGGAAGTTAACAGGCCTGTTGGTTTCAGTCCTGGTTTCCATGGACAGATACACAGTGTCGCCAAGACCAGCACCATTGTTAGCCTCATCAATGACAGCTTGCCAGAGACAGGCAGGGGGCCAGGAATCCCCCAAAGCTGCCTGTTGATTTGGCTGATGGAGACCTTAGACTCACAAGGGGCTTCAGTTAACTTATTTAACAGAAAAGACATTCACTAGAACTGTTTGATTTTAATGAAAACAAATCTTTAGTCTGGAAGTGTACCCTGTTCTTTCAGAAACTCATACTACAGATGCAAGCCAGGGTGAAACTTCTCTCCTGGCTCTAGCCATTTGCTGCATCCTATCAACTCCATATTCAGGTTTCAGATTGACCTTCCTACTCCCTTTCATTTCCACTATCCTAGTAAGGACTTTCTGTATTTATCTGAAATATCCTAATAGTTTCTTAACTGGTCATGTGGTCTTCCATCTCTCCCATCTTTGGTCATCCCACTCTTTGCTGCTGGCTTAACCTTCACATAGCTTTGAACATGTCATGCCTTGCCCCTAAATACCCCATGACTCCCCATTGCCTACAGAACGACAATCTTACCCAACTCTTTTGCTGTCTCTGTTTTTCCCATTGTAACACCCATTATATTGTCTTCATGCCCTGGCTAAACTAAGATACAGTATTCTTCTGTAACAACATGTTCATTCACCTTTGGAGTGCCGTTTTTCTCCCACTCTCCCAGATTCAAATAGTACCCACCCTTCAATGCTCACTTCAAATGCCCTCACTGGCAGGAAACAATGTCTCATTCTTTGGGTGGTATGGATTCTGTCTCATCTATCATCACCTGTAGTGTATAACCTTGTATCTCTCTTGCAGAGCTTACAACCTTACATTTTGTGCTCAAGTGGCATTTGCATATGTCAAGAACAAATCCCATGTAGCCCCTAGTGTGGCGTCTCGCCCTCCCTTGGCAGTTATTTTGCTGAATTAATGAGTTAAGTATTTTGTTCGACATAGAATTCCCACCCCAGGTGTAAATACCATCAGGGGTCACTGCTGTGGCATTATGTTTAGCTGACAAGTGAACGTGCACATCAAAGGTTTGTTTTGTCTTTCTATTTTGTATGGGAAGTGGTGGTTGGTTGTTTGGGGTTTTGTTTGTTTTGGGGTTAAGGCAAACTGAAGAGATGTCCGTTTATAAAATGTGGCCTGGAAATTAACTTGCCTCATTGCTCCGAAAGCACTCTTATTGGCACAAAAGCACAGCTTTGGAATTGCAGTCTGAGCTTCCTTTCCCCAATCCCTAATTACTCATGGATGCTTCTTTTGTGGGAAGGTCTTTTTCCTTTCTTGGACTTTTGCCCTGTTTAACAGTCCTGAACACCCTAGTACTGGAGACACATTTGTCTCCTCAGCTTTTACTCCAAAAGGATTTTACAGGATCAGTTTGCTTAAGCAAACTTTTAATTTGGTTTTGTTTTTCTCTTCAGGGACTTTATTTGTAAAACTGTAATGCATGTGCACAAAATCAGATGACTAAGATGACTGAAGTGCTGGGGAGAAGAAAGCCAGCTCGCCTCAGGGGACGTGAGGACAAACCTCAGATGGATGCACTGGTTGTTTTCACGCTTGTGGCAGCAAATGTTAAATTATTAAAGTTCTCCTGTCAGGTAGGATGCTTTTAACTAGGAGGAGGGAAATAACTGAATAAAAGCAGTCCAAATGATAGGTGTTTATTTCACAAAACAAGACACCCAGAGGTAGGCGATTCCAGCAGCTCGTGGTGTCAGCAAAGGCTGGGCTCTTGTGATCTCTGCTCTGTTTTCCCAGTTGGTTGGCAGGAGCTTCCCTTACAAGAACAAAATGGCTGGCATGGCTGCGAACTTCATGTCTTCACACAAATACATCCAAACAGAAGGAAACGGAAGGTGACAAAATGCATGTCTCATCATCCTACTCCCTTTAATCAGGGAGCAACATTTTTCCCAGAAACCCTCAGTGGCTGAAGTCTCAATATATTGAATGGGTCATGTGCTCATCCCTGAGCCAATCATAGTCAAAGGGAATTTCTGAAACTATGATTGGCATGGGCCAATCAAATCATTCCCTGGGGCTGGACACACTGGCAGTTTAAAAAAAAAAAAAAGGACTTCTAAGACTATGAAAAGGAAACGGTTTTGAGCAACACCTGCCAAATGCTTGCTTCTGCTCTCCATCTAGTTCAATGCCAGGAAGGTTCTTATAAACAGTAAGCACTTTTATGAGCGAATGAATAAAGAATTTCCTATGTAAATGAATCCAAACCCAGTCATATAACAATAATAACCTACTATTGGTATCATTATCATCATCATCATCATCAACAGGGATCATGATGAAAGGTTGAATCTAAAAGACCAGGATTGTCCACTTGATTTAAGCTGTAGCTTGTTTCATTGTGCTGGAAATTTTTATACACAGTTACCGAAAACACTTATCTTATATTCACCTAAATTAAGCTGAAAGGCTATCATCATTCATTGTTTTCATGTTGACTGCTAAATTAAATAGGGGCTTATGTATAATTATTTGACATGGAGGCTTGTCCTGACTTGTGGGAAAATTCCTCTCAATCTGTCCATCACCATCAGCTTTCATTCATTCAAACTGAGTCACCCAACCTTTATCACTTCCTGCTAGCCTGACTACAGCTGTCATTTATCTCTTATCACTGCTTCACAGTGTGCCTCCTCGTGTCCTTCGTTTTTGTGTTGTTCTTTCTCACCTCAAATTTATTTTATTTACTTTTGCATGGATTTACTCATCCCCCATGTCTTGGCGTTCACACGTTTACTGCAATGTTCTTTTTGAACATGTTGTAATCTAACATTGCCCACAGATATATAAATTCCTCCATGGGAAGCCTTCAAGGTTACAAATCACATGTAAGACTACAAATATCAGACTGCTCTTTGAAGCTGTGCTCCATTTTGAGCCATTTAAGAGACTGCAGTGGGAATGAACAGCGCAATTGAGCAATTTAAGGATGACTGAAATGCCAGGGTACAGAAAGATAGCTCAGCCTCAAAGAAAACTCAGAGGACCTCGAGGCAAACTAGCTGCCAATACTGTAAAGAGACAGGAGGAGCACAAATGCTGACCGAGGACAGTTGTGGAAAGCTGATTTAGGGAAGATAACGTTTCAAGAAGGATAACTACTGGTCAGGTGCAGTGGCTCACGCCTGTAATCCCAGCACTTTGGCAGGCTGAGGTGGCTGATCACGTGAGGCCAGGAGTTCAAGACCAGCCTCGCCAACATGGAAAAACCCCATCTCTACTAAAAATACAAAATTATCCAGGCATGGTGGCGGGCACCTGTAATCCCAGCTACTCAGGAGGCTAAGGCAGGAGAATTGCTTGAACCCGGGAGGTGGAGGTTGCAGTGAGCTGAGGTCGTGCCACTGCACTCCAGCCTGGGTAACAGAGCAAGACTCTGTCTCACAAAAATAAAAAAAGAAGAAAAAAGATAACTACAAGGAGAAACAATGGTAGAGAATGTGATCATTTGCTAATTCAGGCTTTCTTTGATACTCTGTAACTTTAAGTCACTTAATAGAATGCCAAGGCTTGTTTCTACTTCCCCATCTTTCTCCATAGCCTGGGATCCACTCCCTTCCTCCTTAGACACAACCGTGACACAGAAGAGGAGTGTGGAACACCTAATAGTTTCTCACAGAAAAAGAACCATTCTGACTTCAAGCAAGATCTTTCTGCAGATTTAGGTCCCTTGAAATCTTCTGATAATACATAATGAAAAATGAAACAGGCAATATTTCATGGACATGCTTGCATATTATTTCACTTTACTTCCATAAACTCCCAAATCCCCAATCAATTTTATTGCCTGCACCCTCATTTTCTTCTTTTTAACAGCCCCACCACCACCATCTGTGAGTTTTGACCTGACTCATCTCCCAGGTTCGAAAATAATAATAGTAAATTCTAGGAAAAGATGATCCCCTGTGTAAGTGGATGCCTCTGAGTTTGTCCTGGCTAATCCTTTAGCGCCTAGCTAACATGATACCACCGAATCTCAAACCAGGTGCAGTAGCCTTGGCTCTGTGGCAGCTCCACCCTAAGCCTGCCTTGTTTTTCCATATATAACATGAAGGGGGTTTAACTAGGTAATCACACGCGCAGATCTCCTCTCTCACAAGCAGTATGGCCTATGATTAGGAGCAGAATTTCTGAAGTCCCTCCAGTTTTACACAAGAGATTTTAATGTGGCCTTTCTTGTAAACTAAGAAATCTTAGGCAATTATCATGGTAATTATAATACCATACCCAGTAATTATAATACCATACCCAGGCTTAGGTACGAAGAAATCTTCATACCCCTGTGTCTTGGTTTTTCCATCTGTAAAATGGGCAAGATTAAATTACCTACCTGGTGAGATTGTGTTGAAGATTTAAAGAGTTAACATATGCAAAGTGCTTAGAATACTACCTGGCAAACAAGTTCTACATAAGTAGCTGTAGCTGATTATGGATTCTTTTTTTAAAAATAGCTTTCTCGAGATATAATTCAAATGCTACACAATTCACTCACTTTAAGTGTATAACTCAATGGTTTTCAGTATATTTACAGAGTTGGAAAACCATTAGCACAATCAATTTCAGAACGTGTTTATCACCTCAAAAAAATACCCTATACCCTTAAGCTATCACCTTCTGATCCTCCTACACTTTGTCCCCAGCCCGAGGCAATCACTAATCTGCTTTCCGTGTCTACAGATTTGCATACTCTGGAGATTTCATATAAATGGAATGATACAATATATGGTCTCTTGTGGCTGGCTTCTTTCACTCAGCATCATGTTTTCAAGGTTCATATGTGCTGTAGTGTGAATCAGTACTTCATGCATTACATTGTATGAATATACCCATTTATCAGTTGATGGACATTTGGGTCGTTCCCACATTTTAGCTATTATGAGTAATCCTGCTATGAACAGTCATGTACAAGTTTTGTGTGGACCTGGTTTTTCATTTTCTTGGGGTATAAACCTAGAAATAGAATTTCATAGGTAATTCTACGTTAAATCATTTGAGGAACCACTAGACTGTTTTCCAAACTGGCTGCATTATTTTTCATTCTCACGAGCAGCGTATGAGGGTTCCAATTTTCTACATCTTTACCAACATTTGTTTTCTGACTTTCTGATTCTAGCCATCTTAGTTGGTGTGAAGTAGTACCTCATTTTGGTTTCGATTTGCATTTCCCCAGTGACTGATGATGTTGAGCATTTTTGCATGTGCTTATTGGCCATTTGTAAGCTTTGGATTCTTATAAACAATCTATTTCTGTTGCTTCAGGAGACTTTATACAGCCAGAGACACCCAGAGTAGATCCAGATCCTAGATTTCCATGAGAGTTTGAGGATCCAGTTCACTACATCTTGGTCCTTACAATGTGAAGCTATTAGCCAAGTTCTTTTTATTTTATTTTAAGTTCCAGGGTACATGTGCAGGATGTGCAGGTTTGTTACATAGGTAAATGTGTGCCATGGTAGTTTGCTGCACCTATCAACCCATCACCTAAGTATTAAGCCCAGCATGTATTAGCTCTTTTTTCTGTGCTCTCCCTCTCCCCGCCCCCTACCATACAGGCCCCAGTGTGTGTTGTTCCCCTCCCTATGCCCATGTGTTCTCATTGTTCAGCCCCACTTATGAGTGAGAACATGCGATGTTTGGTTTTCTGTTCCTGTGTTAGTTTGCTGAGGATAATGCTTAGCCAAGTTCTTGATGTTACACCACTCCAAGGGAAACTGGAAGAGTAGGATATTCTATCTTGAATTTGATCAGGCCCCTGTTTAGCTTCCATTTCTATTCTGGCTTCTTTCATTTCTATGAAAACCTGAAAACCCTAAGACATCCCTTTTAGCCCAGGGTCTTCCAGAAGTTCCAATTATCATAACTTGAATTTCTTAAATTCTTCTGCTGCTTTCTATCTTTATCCTATGTGTAGAACCTCTCACTGTAAAGTCTTCAAGGTTATGGAACATGTGTATCACTCATTATGCACACGGTAGTAATCTGTACCTACTGGCTGAGAATGTGATCCAAGTCTTATCACGTTCTAAGAAGCAGCTTCCTTAAAGTAGCTAAAGCCGTTTACACTGGGTTTGTGACTTTGAACAAATTAATCTACTTTTATTTCCTCATTGACCAAATGAGATTCATAATTAGTTTGTAGAGGTCTTGTGAGGAGCAATAGGATGATGTATATAAAGTATTTGGCACGGTGCTAAAGAAATAATAAACACAAAATAAATGCATGTATACCTGTCAACCAGTTTATGCCTACCTTAGGTTATCCTGTTTAAAGTCTCCTGCAGGTTGACCCTCCAACCCCATGGGGCCAAGGGTGCACAGCAGGACTCAAGATACGAGCTGCCCAAGAATACAATTTGCTGAGAGATTGAAAAACAAGAGCGAGGAACTCCAGACTCCTAGGGACCATGTAGGCAAGGCTGAATTTTCAGTGGAATTTCCATTCCATCATGCTCAAAGATAAAGAAGCCAAGGCAGAAGGCACTGAGCAGTTCAGAGAAGCCCTCAGACTCATGCCCTTTCTGATGGGCCTTAACCATTCCTTCAGTGCTACGAGGACACTTCTCCTAAGCCTCAGAAGAAGAATCCAAACACAGCAAAGTTCTCCACATCTGAAGAGAAGAGCCATCTAAGACGACTGAATGAAACATTCTCCAGAGATGGGATCTGTTCTCAGCCATGGCTTTCCCTTTCCTGTGGCTTTACAACAGATGCACTGGCTGATAAAGACTGGCTGAAAGGCCCGGGGCTTTAGCTGCCTGGTCACTTGCTGCCATCTATAGGTAGAAAACTAAAAGTGACCTAAGGGGAAATTAAAATTTCACACATCCATTCCTGCATTACATTTAAATGTCGTTCCACAGAAAGTAGCTTGTTGTTTATTCACACTGTTTTTCCTAATTTGCAGAAATATCAGAAGGAAGCTTTAGGATATCTAGAAACCCTACTATAAATATCAAATCTAACTGAGAACTGTGATTCAGATTGTGCTACTGGTTTGAAAAATAAATGGATTCTGATTTCAAGCTCAGTATAGACTTTAACTGGGAGCAAATTTTGAAAAAAGAGATGAAATTAAGAGTTTTTTAGTAACAAAAGTTACTGTTTTAACTAAAAATAAGCTCATCAAAACCTAATAGAGCAGAAAAGGTCCGTTTGTCACAGCTGCTGTAGAATTAGGATCTTCACAATTATTTTAAATAGTATTTTCTCTCCACAGCTAGAAACTTCTGCATATAGAGACAGAAAAATGGGCTTTAATGAGAAAAGCTCAATTGTGTCCTGAAATATTTATACCAGCTTTGCAAACAAGAATAAAACATTTACCAATGCTGCCTATAAACACTCTCTAGAAAGGGATACAAAATGTAATCTCTGACTCACCAACACACACACACAAAGTTGTTTGATTTATCTGGTGTGCCAATTTTAGATAAATTTAGATAAAGTGTAGGGTAGGTTGAATAGAACAATGAAGAGAGAAAATGGCAACTTAACTTGGAAATATGGAAGTAGATGACCTGTGCACATAATGCTTAAAGCATTCAGCATACTTTTGGTTGATATAACTTTATCTCTTAACTAGGCATGAGCTTTTAGAAAGTAGAAATTATATTTTATTTATCTTTGCATACCCCACAGCCATTCTATTGCATGAAATTTAGACAATAAATATTTGTAGAAATCTAGTCGGTCAAATTTATTTGGTACCTACTATGTGCCAGTTGCTGTTCTAGATGCTTGTTCTGGGCATTGTTGCAGGAGGAAGGCAGGGAGGGAGGAAGGGAGGAAGACAGGGAGGGAGGAAGGGAGGAAGGCAGGGAGGGAGGAAGGGAGGAAGGAGGGAAGGAGGGAAG